>NW_022103904.1:6811232-6871856 GCF_000313985.2 Echinops telfairi
GGGGTACTGATTGTATTATGCAATTCACCTGTGCACAGTTGCGATCCTGTTGGCTATCAAATGAGTTATCTCAGGAGCAGGAATGGTGTCAATACCAGAAAAAGCCGGTGTGGAGTACATCCTCTGGACCCTGAGATCCCTACACTGGGGACTTTCTTGATCAAGGAGACAGCCTGACACCAGAGCACTGACAGCAGAACAGCAGCAGCACCAGCAGCAGCAGAACTTGAGAAAGAACAATGGATTTCTCAGCCCAAAGAGCAAGTACAACTTTAAATAAAAAAATATTTAGGGCAAAAGGCTGCTTGTGGAGTGTGATACTTAGGTGACTCTGGGCACTTAATCTGGCGACCTGGCTTTGCTGACCCAAGGAGCTGAGGCCAAGAACTTTGGGGGTGAGGCCTGTTGGAGCGGTGCCTCTGGGCTCTTACTTCAGAGACTGGGTCTGCTCACCCGTGGAGCTGGAGCTGAGTCTTTGGGTCTAGGTATGGCATGGAGTGGCATGCTCTTTGGGTATTAGTTAGCAGTACTCAAAGAGCTTTGTAACACGTACTGACTGAACAACTGGATCCTGAGCATTGCTCACCTTGTAACTTGTTAATGTCCATCATAATGAGCATTGTCTGTGAGTTCTAAGTGACCACTTTAATGAATTGTCAAACCCAACTGGAAAAGTAGAGAGAGAGTGCTCTGAGACAGAGCAGGCATCTGGAGAGGAATCACCTCTTTTCCCCTAATGAAATAGAACGTGAAGACTCCATAGATCAGTCGTTCTCAATCTTCCTAATGCCATGACCCTTTCAGACAGTTCCTCATGTTGTGGTGATTCCCCCAACCATAACATTATTTTTGTTGCTACTTCATCACTGTCATTTTGCTCCTATTATGAATTGGGTGACCCCTGTGAAAGGGTCATTTGACCCCCAAAGGGGTCACAACCCAGAGGTTGAGAACTGCTGTCATAGATGATCTAGTTTTGACAGGGTCAGGAAGTTCTCCTTAATTCGCTTTTCTCTGTGTGTAATAGCTTCTTCTTTTAACTATGGCTAATGAAAAAGTGAAAGCTTGTTCACATTTCAGAGCACTATTAAGGGAGGCAGGAGCCCTGGTTGCTTATGGGCTACTTGCTGAGTTGCTAACCACAAGGTCACTGGTTCAAACCCACCCATCACTCCACAGGAGAAAGAGGAGATTGTCTGCTTCCATAAAGATTTAAAGTCTCCCAAACATCAAGAGGCAGATCCACCCTCTCCTACAGAGTTCCTTCGAACCAGAGTTCATTTAACAGCAGTGAGCTTTTTGTGGTTTTGTTTTTTGGTATCAAGGTGGGAGCAGTAAGAATCAAAGGAAAGAATACAAGTAAGGAAGTAACCAACCTCAGGAAGAAATACAGGAATTGTTTATTCAAGTACCATTTTACAACAGTAACTTCTCCTTCCAATGATAAATTCTGAGGATCTCTGGCTATGCCTTATTAGGAGAATATTTTCCTTAGCGGCTTTTGGAAAAAAATGAGACAATTCTGATCTGACTAAATTCAAGTATATTTAATCTGGGACTGTTGATTTTCCTCTTGCTTCTGAAGTTCTCCACAATTTTTTAGCTATTCAGCCTGGGTCTCTATAATTTACTCATCCAGAAGAGTTTAGGTCCTATCATAAGATTGATTTATATCCTTGAAACTCACATAAATTGAGTTTTCACCAAAAAGCCAATTAGATTTTGACCTCCTAGTGTAGAAGTATCTTTATTATAATTGATTCTTCAATGCTGAGCATATGTGTTTGATACATTTATCATCACTCAAAACACTCAATAAGCATTTATTGAATGTATTTGTCTTATGTAAGTGCATGGAGTAAACAGTTTACGGGGCCCAGGCATTTCTATTTCTGCTTAAATTGCCTTCTTCTTGGGTTAAAGCAAGTTGGTCTTCATCAGCAAGTTTGAGCCTGCTCTCAGAGCAAATAGAATCAGGTGGCTTGGAGCAGTATTAAAGAGTAGCAGGGATTCCAGAACTTTGCAAAGAATTATCCCTGTTCCACTCATTGTGTGTCTTTGGAGTTATCTAAGACTTAAATTCTTCTGATGGGGTCTCTTCTGGACATGACTAACAGCATTCTTTTCATTCCCATATTCAGTGTTTCAAGTGGACCATTCAGAACTGCTTAGGTCATTGTTGTCTCATAGCTATTTCTAACACTTTTATATCATTAAAGCCTACATTACTGGGGATTACATTCAGAGGACTAGATTCTCTTGCTCCTGGGAGGAACACTCAGAGACTAATCCCTTTTTAATACCCTGTGAATTCCTGATCTCTTGGGCCAGCAAATGCCCTTCTCTTGACCTCTGTTCTGTTCATCTTTTCTGTCAGAGGGACTGAGGAAGCAAATAAATTTAAAACAATTATGAGTGCATGTACCATGGTTTGAAAACTCCCTGAGAATCGTTTGAACAGCACTATTACCCATGCTGAGAGGATGTGCAGATATTACACAGTCTGTGTGGAGCAGAAGGTCATTGAAACAGGAATTATAATCCTGAATTTTCTACTTATATGTTTAAACACCTTGAAAACGTTATTGAATCATCGATACCTCTATTTCCTCATGAAAGAATAAAATTTCATTCACATATCATAAATAAATAATATTAACATATAGCTGCCTCTAAAACCAGGTGCTGTATGTCAGAGTGGAACTGGATCCGTAGGGTTGTCAATGACAGAATTTTTTGCATGTAGATTGCTAGAGCTTTCTTCCAAGATATCTTAAGAAGACTCAGAACTCCATCCTTTCCATTTCCACACACACATTGTTTCCTCTACTGAGAGGCTCATTGTAGGTCATCACTACTATCCATTGCCACTGACTCAGTTCTATGGGGACAGGGTAAAACTTTCCAAGGAATAGTCATAGATGTAGACTGTCACATCTCCTCACTTAGAGGGCTGGGTGGATTCTAACCACTGACCTTTGATCACAGATGAGAGTTTAACCACTTCACCCCCAGGGTCTCTTCACATCCGTCTGTACGAGCCCACACATACAAGGTAATTTTGTAAATAACCTTTTGATAGCAAAATATTTAGGTTAAACCTGAATTTAAGGAGTCCTTCTCATTCCCTGGTGGAGTAGTCATAGGCTATACGTGGGATTGTTAGATACAAGATCAGCACCAAACCACCAGCCACTCCGAGGGGGAAAGATTACTGTCTTGGAAACCTACATGGGCAGTTCTACGCTGTCCCATAGTGTCGCTACAACTTGGAATTGTCTCAATGGCAGCCAGTTTGTTTGTTTTCAATCTGGGAGTGGGGTAGGTCTTAGTCCTGAGCATGGCAGCTAGCTAGGCGTGTTCATCTAGAAGGCCTATGGTAACCCCTGCTGCCATCCGACCTTCGAATACTTATATATTTCACATTTTCTACATCTATTTTATCATCTGAAAACTTCTCAAAGCAAGTCAGATATACTCAAAAATATCGCCTTCCCTGTGTTTGAAAGCATGAACTACTACTTGTCCATTCCTAAGAAGAGAGCTGTTTTCAGATGGACTTGGATCTGATGACTTGTTTTTCACACATTCTTCAGGGCTTGGAACTACCGAGCCAAGTTGGCTCAGTGAGTGAATTCTAGCAATTGGACAATCTCACTGTGTCTAGTAATGCAATCCTTATAGTATCTTTAGGGAAAATCAGTGTAACAAATCCCTTTCAGGGAAGCTTATTTCTATTTCCTCCACAGAAATAGAATGCCTCATCTTTCTCTCAAGGAGTGATTGGTGGTTTCAAACCACTGACCTTGTGGTTGACTGCCCCATATGTAGCCACTGTGCCACCAGGGCTATTTCTACTTAGGGAATATAAATCTGATATTGAGATAGACCAAGCATTGGACTGATTAGAGCAAGATCAGTGGGTCAAACACACCAGCTTCTCTATGGGAAAAAGACGAGATTTTCTGCTCCATTCTGTCCAGGTTCTAGAGTTAGCATTGACTCCGTGGCTCTGCTTTGTTTGTTTGTTTTTGGCTTGAGCCAAATTAGTAACCAGAAACTGAAGGTAGATTGAGTGAAACCATCAAAATCTTTGTTGCAACAGCTGGAAAATGTTAATAAATAGATCTATATAAGTATTTTTCCTTTTCTTGAAGCACACAACTCAACGTGCAAAGGAGCACATAAGCAAAATTTTAATAAAGGTATATAAAAGTTGCATGCAATATTCTCTAACTTGGTGACTTTCAGAATAAAAATGTATGTGATAGTAGATATTTTGTGAATGCATTACAATATATACAAATAATTAGGCTTTTGTGTGTAATTTTAGTTTAATGATTTTTGAATTTACATTATGCCTTGCATCATTTGGTAGAAGGTCACTAAATAAAATATTGATTAAATCTGGTAGGAAATGCAAAATATACAATTCACACATCTTGTGAAATTTGAGTACAATATCTGTGATAAGCATAATGACAATTATATACTGAAACCACAGTTCAGAAAGTAAATAATCACAATGAATAATTGAATAAAGATGACCATTAGTAATGAATTTACTAATGATTATTTTCTGAAAGATATATGCTCTGGAGTGTTCTCAGTTTCATATATTCAATGTAATAAGAAAAAATTATTACCTCAGCTGTGAGGTTGGCATTATCAGAAGTTATTTAGCTTCAGTTGGCAATTATGCCTGATTTTAATTATGCTAATTAAAGGTATAATTATTCATAAACTAGAAATTTAATTGGTGCATTGCTAGAAACAATCTAAGTATTTTTCTTAATTATATTGGTGCATATTATTCAAATAAATGAAAGTGCCATGCTAAACAATTTTCTGTGGCAACGACCAACAAGAAAATATAACTAATTATTTTAACAAAAGTGAAAACCTAACTGATTTATGCATGATCCAGGTGTATACAACACTGTTATTCATAATACTTAACAATGCAGGCCCTCCCCCCAAATTATCAAGTGGCAATTTTAGTACTGGAGTAGTTGCATGGAAAAATGGGCACCAGGGTTGAAGGAAGGCTAATTAACAACTTCTAATATGCAAATAATACAACTTGGCTGCTAAAAGTGAGGAGGATCTGAAGCACGTGCTGTTGAAGCTCAAGGATTGCAGCCTGCAGTGTGGCCTGTGACTCGGTGTAAAGACAACCAACATCCTCACAATTGTACCTGTAGTTTACATCATGATAAATGGGGGAAAGGTTGAAGTTGAGGATTTTGTCTTGTGTGGATCCCTAATCAATGCTCATGGAACTACCAGCCAAGAGAACAAAAGATGAGTTACATTAGGTAAATTTACTGCACAAGATCTGCTTGTAGTATTAAAAAGCAAGGACGTTACTTTGAGGACTAAGGTGTGCCTGACCCAAGCCATGATATTTTCTACTGGCTCATAGGCAAGTGAAAGATGGACAGTGAGGGAGATTGAAGCATCGGTGCCTTTGACTGTGGCATTGGGGAAGAATAATGAGCATACCATCCGCTGTAAAAAGACAGGCGCATCTGTCTTAGAAGATGTAAGGACCGAGTGCTCCTCAGAGGCAAGATGGTGGGACTTCATCTGACAGACTTTGGACGTGTTGTCAGGAGAGACCAGTCCCTGGAGAAGGACACCATGTTGGGTAGAGTGGAGTGGCAGCAAAAAGAGGAAGGCTCCCAAAGAGATGGATTGACACCACGGCTGTAATAATGAGCTCAAGCACAGGAACAATTGCCAGAATTTTGCAGGACAGAGCAGTATTTCATTTTGTTGTGCATAAGGTCACTCTGAGTAGGAGCTGGCCTCATGGCACCTATCAACAACAAAAGCAAATGATATTTTTAAAATATTAAAAGAGTGCTGAAAGTAACTACTGCCCTAAAATGTTATACCTGGTTAAAATAGAGGTGCATAAATATTTCTTCTTATTCCTTCCACTGAGTGTAACAGTAAATCCTGGACATTACATGTCAAACAAACCTGATTCTCAATAGAGCTCTGGTGGCATAAGGGGATATGCTTTACGCTGCTGACCTAAGGTCACCAGTTAAAGCCCCCAGTTGCTCACAGGAGAGAGAGAGAACGCCGCCTGCTACTGTAAAGATTTAAAGTCTCAGAAACCCAAAGGGGAGGTTCTATTCCTTCCTGCAGGATCACAAGGAGTCAGAATCAATTTAAAATCAGTGAGTGTGGAGGGGCCTTTTTCCAGTCTTGGAAACCTGGAGAACATACATCAGACCAGCTTTATGACTCTTTAGAACTATGGAACAACCTAGCAATAAGCTCCCTGGGCTTCCTTTTTCCATCATATATTCCAGTCTGAGTATCAGAAATTAAAAGCCCAGGAATTCCAGTGGGAAAAGGAAAAAAACATCAAGTAAATCTTGTTCAACTTAGTCAAAGAATCAGGAAAGGGGTGCCCTGGAATGACAGAAATCCTTTAGATATTAACGACCCTATTACAGCCATATTGTTAAATGCCATCAAATGGGTTCCAACTCAAAGAAAGACTGCATATAATAAAATAAAATACTTCCCAGTCCTGGCCGTCCTCACATTTGTTCCTACGTTTGAGCCCAATGATGAAAAACCACTGTGTCAATCCATCTTTGAGAAGCTTTCCCTCCCTTTTCACTGCTCCTCTGCTTTACTAAGCATGATGCCCTTCTCCAGGATCTGGTCACGCCTGACAACATGTCCAAAATACATGAGATGAAGTTCTGGTATTCCCGTTCTTCTCAAGGTGACTCATAGTTTGTTATGGCTCATATAGTCGAATGCCTTGACATTGTACATAACGCACAAGTAAACATCTTTCTGGAATTCTTTGCTTAGAGTCACGATCCATCTGACATCAGCAATGTTATCCATTGTTCCATGTTCTTTTCTGAACCTGCACTGCACCTGTAGCAGCTCTCTGTCAGTGTACTGCTGCAGTTGCTGTTGGATGACCTTCAGTAAAATGTACTTGAATATAATAGTGTTAATGGTAGTGTTCCATAATCTGGGCATTCTATTGGGTTACCTTTCTCTAAAATGGGTCAAAATTTGGATCAATTCCACTAATTTGGTCAAGTAGAAATCTTCCAAATGTCCTGGCATATACAAGTAACTACTTCTAGTGCTTCATCAGCTTGTGGAAGCATTTCAATTGGTATTCCATCAATTCCTGGGGCTTTGTTTCTAGATAATGCTTTCAGTGCAGCTTGAATTTCTTCCTTCAGTCCATTGATTCTTGCCCATATACTACTTTTTGCAATGCTGGAATGTTGACCAGTTTTTGTTTTTCGGTACAGTGACTCTGTGCTTTATTTCCACCTTCTTTTGATGCTTCCTGCATCATTCAAAATACATTTGTCAAATCTGTGATTCCATTCTTGGACACATTATTCAAACCCAAACTCATCTGTCTGGATGGCTGACAGTACCTGCCTTGTTTTTTTCTTCTCCTCTTCTATGTCATCTAATTGCTGTCCTTTCATGTCCCTCTGCATTCACAGACACAAAAAAGAAGTCGCATGGAGTGAGGTCAGATGAGTAAGGTGCATGGATGCAAGAGAGGCATGCTGTATTTTTTCCTAAAAACGAGTGCCCTGAGATGGCTTTATGAGCAGGTGCATTGTTGTGGTAGCAAAACTAATGCTCCATTCAGCCATAAATCAGGCCTTTTTTTGTAGCACATTATTACACAGTCTTTTTAGAAGCTCTAAATAGAAAGCTTGATTAACAGCTTGACTTGGACCCAACTCCAATGCACTACAAGACCACATTTTCATCCCTATGGGAAATTGACAGACATCCAGAATGAGATTTGTCATCAATTGACATTTCACATTTTTGAAATGAGAAAACCACACATATACCATAGCACTGCCCTTGTAAAATGTTCAAAATCACAATAGTTTCTGCAGCATTTTTCTCAAGCAAGAAGCAAAATTTCACAGCTGCACGCTATTCTCTTAAATTGGCTATCACAAAAAATGAAATTTGAGCAAAACTGCTATCAAGAAAAATTCACTGGGACCAGAGAGAACCTTCCCAGGAAATGCCACTGGGTGCAGTAACTCAGAGTAAGTTGCTTGATGCTTACATAGTGGGAAAAATGCGTGTTATGAAAGTTCCACTCAGCCCAGCACCATCTCAGGTTTAGGGGGGTTGGTACCCACTCACACACACACATAAATAAATATAGTACACATACATGTGCATAAAGTAATCTTGGCTGGAAGTCATAGAAAATCACTCTCAAGTATAAACATACAGTTGTTAAATAGCACGTTGAAGTACAATCAGAGCTAAACACAGAACACAACTGAGTAAATCAAAGATTAAAGCTATTCATCTCAAAAATGGCCAAAGATAACATAAATAATATGCAATATTGAAAATATAATATTTGTGTTATTAATATGAATATTCAATCTCAGTCTCCATGACTTTTTCTTTCTTTCTTTAAAACAGACTTATTGGGACATAATTGACATATCACACAATTCAATAGTTTGATCATATCTATTATTGTTATACAATAATCACCACAATAAATTTTAGGACATTTTCTTCTTTCTTGTATTCATTATTAATTCCTCATTTCCCCCAAGCTCCCCCACCATACCCCCAAGAAACCATAAATCCAGTTACTATATCTATATATTATTGGATCCTGGATTTCCTATATAGAAAACAAAAAACAAAAACAGTAACAAAGGGAAACCTCAATTGGAGAGAAAATGAATCATTTTAAAAACAAATTTAAAATAGTACTTTAGCTACTCCAAGATTATTACAAAGCAAGTTTCAGAGTCACTTCTGACATCCACCCCAATCTTTTCTTTCTGTCTTGTTATTTAGTAACCTTTTGCTTTCTTTGTGTATGATATTCTTGAGGTCCCTCAAAATCCCATCTGGTCTTCTGTCACTAGTGGTCAGTATGTCCCAGCTGTTCAGTCATAAGATGTTCTTGAAGTTCTGGTGAGAGACTCAAGGTCCTATTTTCACTTTTGTGGGCTTGTTTTCATTTGCTTCACATTCAACCTGAACTTACATATTGGCAATTGATAGTCTGTTCCACAGTCAGCTCCTCATCTGCTCTTAGCTGCCAATATTGAGCTTCTCCATGGTCACTTCCCACGGATGTAGTCAGTCTGATTTTTGTGTGTTCCATCTGGAGAAGACCATGTGCATAGTCACCTTTTGTGTTGTTAACAAAAGCTATGTGCTATGAACAAGTCGTTGATTTTGCAAAATTCTATCATGTGATCTCCAACTTTGTTTCTATCACCAAGACCGTATTTTCCAACTGTTTCTTCCTCTTTGTTTTCTACATTTGCATTCCAATCACCAATAATTACTAATGCATCTTGATTGCATGTTTGATCAATTTCAGACTGAAGACACTGATAGAATTCTTCAACTTCTTCATCACTACCTTCATCACTAGTTTATAAATTTGAATAATAGTTTCATTGATTGGATTTCCTTGAATGGGAATAGGTACAATTCTCTCACAGACACATTGATCTTGAAATGTCCTTTTGGATAATGAATGCAATGTCATTCTTCATTATTGTTTTATTCCCTGCATAGTACACTGAGATATTTAAAGTTTATTGTGCCAACCTGGCCAATAAACACATGTGGGGTTAATTGAAAGGCGGAGGGATAAATGGCTCGGTAAGACTCGCCTTTCTAGTTTTCGGGTCTCTTGCTTTCTGATGGTTGGACCAGGGTGAAACTGCCCTAGCCAGTTCCCTGCTTCAGCTGGCAAGGCTCACCTCCTGCAAGATATCCCTAAGGAGAATCCACATGGACCTACCCGGATGCAGCCCTGGGTGCTGGAGCACCCGTGTGGAGACCCCTGACAGCCCTGAGATGCTTACACACTCACTGACTCAGCTTTCCTCCTGCAGCCAGCATTATTGCATCTGTTTTGTGAGATGGAGGAGGACTTTGTGGATTGGTGTCAGACATATGGGTTAAGGTTGGACTTGTGGGTTTGGGCAGCACTGTGCTGGGATGTTTTCTTGATGTGCACTTAACCTTTATATAAAACTCTCTCTTATACATGAGTTTCTGTGGATTTGTTTCTCTAAAGCACCCAGACTAACACATAAACCAATAATTTTCAGATGCAAAATGCCTCACACCAGTCTATTTCAGCTCACTAATGCCTAGAATAATGATTTTTATCAATTCCATTTTGTTTTGTACAACTTGAAATTTTCCTAGATTTGTACTTCGTACATTTCAATTTCTGTTATTGATGTTTGCAACTGTTCCTCTAATTTTGAGTTGTGTCCCATCAGCACAAGCTTTACTCCATTCATTCTCTTCATGGTTGACTCTCTTCTTAAATCACAATTTTTGAGTGGCTACACCTGAGGGGATCAATGTCAGACACTACCTCTGTCAATGCTCTGCTTCTTTCATGAGGTTTTCAATATCCGACAATGCTTCACTGCTATGCATAACGTTTTCAGAGGACAATTTCCAGAAGTCTACAGCTCAGTCCTTCTTTGTAATATATTCTTAGTGTGTAATTTCAGCTGAAAACTCTTCGCTTTGAATGGCCCTGCTGACATTTGAAATACCAGTGATATAGGTACCAGCATCACAACAACACACAAGCCACCATAGTATGACAAAGTGACAAACAAGTATTTTCATACACCATGAAAATAAAACAAAAACAACCTACTTCTACTCCAGTAAGCAAGGATGAGTGAGGATTTTAGACTTAATCTTGCCAGAGAAGATTAAATGGACACCCAGGCTAGTGGAGACCCATAGGAAGATAAGATCTTAAATCGTAAAGACTGTTTGATAATTTGTTGGATTAAAATATGGGGATGGACAACAGACAAGGGGGTAAAGGGAGCCATCAGACAGTGCAAGACATGAAAAAATAATAATTATGAATTATCAACAGTTCATCAGGGAGGAAGGGTAGGGGAAGGAGGGGAAAAAATGAGGAGCTGATACCAAGGGCTCAAGTAGAAAGAAAATGCTTTGAAAATGATGATGGCAACTATGTACAAATTTGCTTGAGATAATGGATGTATGTATGGACTGTGATAAAAGTTGTAGGAGCTCCCAATAAAATGAGTAAAAAAAATACGGAATGAAACTTACACTTAATTTGCACCTATCATTTTCAAAGACTTTTACTGGGTTTCATACATATTAACTGACTCCATTCTCTAGCAACCTAGTCTGGTGCATGCGATTTTCATATTTAACACGATAAATAAGGAAGTCCTTTACTTATTAAAATAAAAGGGTTTTAATAAGTGTGTCCAAGTGCCCTTGTATAGTAAATTTCAGAGGTAAAATTCAAGGCCGGAAATGACTGGCCTTACATGATGCCTTCAAAATGAGATTTGTGTATTTATAGATAAGGTACATAAACTGTATTACATGTAGTAATTCTTCTATCACTGAAATTTTATTGCTGTACTATAACTTTTTGATATATACTAATAGGAAAAATCAAATATTTAGCAATGAGCCAGCATACACAGAGAAGTGTTTTATGAAAACGTATTTGATCTGCAGGGCTAATGCAGATTTAATAAACAATTCCAATGGATATTAAGAGAATGGGCTACAGAAATTATTTGTAGCCAAAATTAATTTCAGTGAAACAGTGATTTAAGAATAGTATATTGCCATGTGTTTTCTCATACACATGTAAACATTCCTATTCCAGCCATCTTACCGTGGAAGAATGAAAATTTGAAGCATTATCAATGAGTTTTCATAAACACCTTCTTTTTTAAACCTCCTGACTACATCAACTTTTATTTATTTATTTATTTGGGGGGGTAATAATTTTATTGGGGGCTCATACAACTTTTATTACAATCCATACATCAATTGAATCAGGCATGTTTGTACATATATTACCTTCATTCTTTTCTAGACATTTACTTTCTATTGTTCCCTTGGTCTCAGCTCTCTTTTTTACCTCTCCCCCCACCTTGTAAGCCCCTGATAGATTGCACATTGTTATTATTTTCATCTCGCACGTGACCACTGTCTCCCTTCCCCCATGTTTTCTAGTGTTCTTCCCTGTAGAAGGGTGTATGATTATGTGTGACCAGTTCCCCCTTTCTCCCTTCCTTTACCCCTCTTCCCCCTACCCTTCTGGTATCACTATTCCCACTCCTATTCCTGGATTCTGTGTACATATTCTATACCTGTGTACGTGTTCCGGTCTAGTCTGAACTGGGAGGCAGTACTGGGGTCATGGTAGTGGGGGGTGAGGAAGCCTCAAGGAACCAGAGGACTATAATGTGACAAACACCTTTTAACTTATAGAGTGACTAATAAATATTTGGATGTGATCTGTTTTGAACATAATGTTATATTCTGTCCTGAGACAGTAACTGATATTCAACATTTCCATCTGTAAGCAATGAGTTAAATCGCCTTTTTGATGCAGTTCTTTTATTTGTGAGTCAAAGAATATTGCAGCTGATTGAAAGGATCTATAAAATGAGGTGGCTAAGATTTGTTCTTATTTGCTTCCAGCTGAAAGTATGATGCACTTAATGCTTTCAGGATATAGAAGGGCTAACAGATGTCAAAAGAGCAGAGAAAGCTATTTTGCAAAGATCATTCAAAAACCAAACAAAAGTCTTTTCTTTTACCAAGTTCATATGCTTTATCTATTAGACATTAATTATATTTGACAGAAAATGAATTTTCTGTTTATACAAAGTGTATCTTTTTCCTTTCTAATCAAAAACAAAAGTTGTTATGATAAAGGTAAGAACATTGGATTAAAAATTAGTGTAACATAAATTTTTCTTCAACAAAGAACCATTACAGTAAATTCTATCTGTGTAACTCTTTACTTGCCATACTATGTAGACAAATTTTGCTTAAAGAGAGAAGCCACGTATTTAAATGTTTTTATGATATTGTTCAAATGATCTCAATGATTCTAAATGATCTGGATTTTCAGATTTAAGTTTGGAGCATAATGATGGATATTTGATCCCATACGTTCAGAAAGTGTGGATTTACTTTAATGATCAAAGGCTAACCCAGAATGCTTGAAAGAATGAGCAGCATGTTGCATGTTAGCGTTTTAAGGGCAGGAACACAGTTTGAAAGCATAGACTAATTAAGGCTGTTTCCATAGGTTCCATGTAAGCAAACAGCAGAATGTTGGCAAGTTTTTGCAATCAAGGTCAATGCTTAATAAAGGCAGGAAGGAATAAAAAATGGAAATATTATTTCGGGATTTATACACTATCTCACCCTAGTCCAGATAGTTACTGTTAAAACAATCCAAAAATAGGTTTAAGGTCTCACCTGGGTCACCACCCTGCCCTTATAAACATGTTATTTAAACAAGTGGCTTTTGGTGACAAAATCTCCTTTCAGAATGAGTCAAGAATACAATGAAAGCAGTAACTGTTTGCTTCGGCCACTCCTGTCTCATCCTCCCCATCATTTCCCTTTGGGGAAATGCACATAAATACCATGAACAACCATCTTGCCCCTCTGGCCACAGTTGATGATTCCAAGGAATAATTTAAGGTGGGTAAAATAATGCATTACTGCAGGAATTTTAAATCCTAATGGACGGAAACAGTATCTGTCTGGCAGCTGAATGTGCAATGATTTAATAAAATTTAAAAATCACCTTAAATTTATACACTTATATTAAGCTGTATCTTGCTTTTAGATATAAAAACAAATGAAAAAAAGCATTATATCTATGTATATAATATATATACTTTAGATATACATCTCTGAAGTATACACATATATTATATACGTATATATATGACAAAAGAGCTAACAGATGTCAAAAGAGCAGAGAAAGCTCTTTTGCAATCTAAAATTATATAATGTTTTATATATATTGCTAAGGATCATACTGAACTGTGGATAAGCTTGAGAAGAACAGAATTCTAGAACACTTCATTGTGCTCATAACTTGTACATATATCAACAGACAATTATGCAAACAGAACAATGAAATATTGTATGGCTTCAAGTTAAGAAAGATGTGTCAGGGATATAGCCTCTCACCATACTTTTTCAGTCTGTGTGCTGAGCTAATCATCAGAGAAGCTGTATTATATGAAGAGGATTGCAGCATCAGGTTTGAAGGAAGGCTTATTAACAATTGGTGATATGAAAGTGATACAACCTTGCTTGATGAAAGTGTGCAGAACTTGAAGCACTTGCTAATGCCAATCAATAATTGCAGCCTTCAGTGTGGATTACAAGTTAGTGGAAAGAAGACCAAAATCCTCACCACTGGACCAATAGGGAACCTCATGGTAAGCCGAGAAATGATCGAAGTTATCAAGGATTTTGTCTTGGTTGGATCCATGATCCGTGCTCATGGGAGCTGCAGCCAAGAGCTCAAATGACATGTTTTATTGGGTAAATCTCCTGCACAAGACCTCTTTAAAGTATAGAAAAATAGAAGGGCATTCCTTTGAGGACTTAGGTATGCCTGACCCAAGCCATAGTATTTTTAATTGGCTCATATACATATGGACGTTGGACATTTAATAAGGAAGGCTGAAGAAGAGCCAATGCATTTGATTTATGGAACTGGTGAAGAATATTGAAAGTACCATGAACTGCCCAAAGGGCAACCAAGGCTGTGCTGGAAGATGCAAAGCCAGAATGTTCCTGAAAGGCAGGATGACTTTGCCTCTTGTACTTTGGACATGTTAGCAAGAGATACCAGTCCCTCCTGGAAAGGACACCATGCTTGGTAAAGTAGAGGGCAACGACAAAGAAGGCCCTCTACAAGATGGATGGACACGGTGGCTACAACAAATAGCTCACCCTTAAGAACAATTATGAATATGGTGCTGGACTAGACAATGTTTTATGTTGTTTAAATAGGGTCACTATGAGTCAGAACCAATTCAAAAGCACCTGGCCCCCACAAAGAGGGATGCATGGGGGGTTGATCGGGGTGAGCTTGACTGCGCCCATCCCAGTCCTCTCAACCCTTCAGGTACCTTTGGTCTCATCATTAGAAGCATCTGAGGTCGATTATCTTCTCTTTGGGACTGATCGTTGTCAATATTCTGGTCTTGTCTTAAAACGTATCTTCTCACTGATGTCATGGATTCTTCTTGCTCTGTTTCCACATTCCTCAGCAACCTAGCCATTCCCATGGAGAAAATATACTGTGTACACAATGAAATATATGTGTACACAATGAAATACATGTATACACAATGAAATCTGGTGGTCAATAAAATAAATAATTATGCTTCCAGGTAGTTTGACTATAAATGGAAAATGGGATGATTATGGAAAAATAAGTATTGTGCTACATTTTTACTTATTAAGCTAAACTGTCATTTAGTTTTAAGAAGACTCTAGGAGATGATTTTTGGTTTAATAATAAAATATTATAACACACACAAACACACACAAACACACATACACACACACACACACACACACCAGTTTCTGGAGTTCATCCAGACTCCATGGATCTATAAATTAAAGATTCCATGAGAATTTGAAATTCTATGCTGTATTTCCCCCATTTTGATATGGGGCTCTTATGTAGAATCATAGATCAGTTCAGCTTTTCTGGTCTCCTGGAAATAGGAGATCAGATGGACAGTAAATAGCAATTCAGAAGTTTAGTTAAGAAAGTTAGGGGTCAGTGAGTTTGCTAAAGTGGGGAGGGTGAGAATGGTTGTACCACTTGGAGAATATATTTGTCATAATTGTACATTTAGGAATTGTTTAATTGGTCTCAGTTTTATGCATATATCAAGATAATCACCTCAAATATAACTTGTCATTTTATACAACTCTGAGGCTCGGTCTTCTGTTCTCCTTACAGTTATTTATGTCCCAGCTGCAAGCCAATAGCATTGGCAGATGCTCTCGGGGCAGCAGGTGGTTTCAGTACTTAAAATTTCATGGTTTTCTTTATCTGGTGGGTTCCTCTCTCGCAAGGATTTCCTTTATTTCTTGTTCATGCAGCCATACATTTAAAATATTTAACATGTATGCTTCAACATTTTTAATGTCTTTAAGCAAGAGCATTCCCCAGCACAAATACTCCAGCTTATTCCCATACATCTGCATTCTGTGTTCTTTATTTCATTAGGTGTATGTGGAGGTGGGCGGGGTGGGGGGAGTCACACTCCATTTCTCATTTTATGCTGCAGATATGTTGAACAATCAACTAAATACAACAGGATTTATAAGACTACAAGATGCAGATATTCCAATACCCTTTTAAAATGTTTATTTTCTCCTGTGCAGTCATGCTTGGTAGAGGGGCCGTGAAAAAGCATAAGGCCCTCTGGATGGACTGTCATAGTGGCTGCAACAATGGGATCAAACATAACAACAACTGTGCGGATGACACAAGACTGGGCAGTGTTTTGCGGCACATAGCATTGTTATGGGCTGGGGCTGACTCAATGGCACAATAATAACAATAATCACCTGCCAAGTGTGGATTTTCCAACGTGAGTTTTATAGAACATTAATTTGTGAATCTGTCGTCCAATACTTTGGGAAATACTGGATAAAACAAAGGAACACATTTCCTGGCTGAATAAATTGTTGCCCTGTAATATGCCAGAGTGCTTGTGCATCTCAAAGAGTTGGATACCTGAGGGCTAATCTTTCCTTTAATGCACTCAAAGAAAGTAGGCATAGACATTAAAATGACTTCCCTAAAATCACAGAGGAGAATCCCTGGTGGCATAGTGGACTTCATATTGGAATGCTATGCACAAGGTCAGCAGTTCAAATCCACTAGCTTCTCCATGGGAGAAAGAAATGACTCTCTGGTAAAGTTACAGTTTTGAAAATCTGTAAGGGCTGTTCTACCCTGTCCTGTAGGGTTGCTATGATTCATAGTTGACTCCATGGCAGGGAGTTTGATTGTTACGAAAGATCATAGAAGGGTCCTAAGTGGAACAAAAGGTTTGTCCTTTACTGAAAGTCCTTTCAGTAGTGCCATGGAAGAAATGGCCTGCAATTTGCTTCTATTACATCTATAGTCAAAACACTATGGAGCAATTCTACTGGGAACATATGGGAATTGGCCTAGCAAGTTCTTGACAGTAGTAACCGAAAAATCAAGACCAGAATCTCGTTCTGATCGTCCCTTGCCCATCCATATTACTATGGCACATTTTTTGGCAAATGGTCGCTTGTGAAACTACTTACAGTTATAATCCACCCTAAATTGAAATGCATCTAGAGTTGTTCTTCCCTACATGAAAGTGAGCTTCTCTCTTCCAAACAGCTCAACGGGAATGCTCCACTATTTCTCAAAGGAAACGAAATCCTTAATTGAAAAGTAGGGGCTCCAGATCCTGACTTGAGGAAGAAACTGGATACTTTCACAAGACTCAACCCAAAGCAAACCAAGATTTCCTAACTCTGGCTTTATTTTTCTAAATGCTATTATTGTTGTTGAGAATATACACAAGAAAACACAGATTGATTCAACAGATGCAACTTGTACAGTTCAGTGACATAGATAATATTCTTCAATGTGTATCACCATTCTCATCCTTCTTTTCTGAGCTGTTCTTCCTGCATTAATATAAACTCATTGCCCACTAAGGTTCCTATCAAACCCTGGCTAATACTTAAGAGGGCCTGTGCTCCCCTGAAGTCATGGCTTGTAGTTGGCAGTGAATAAACTCCCAAGAACAAGTTGTGACAAGAAACTTTTTTAAAACCTACTTTTGGATCTCAACCAGAAGAATGTGCACGGTTTCTGACTGTTAGTGTATTCTTCCTGCTATTACCCAGAAAATGGGCTGTGGGAACTTGGGAAGGTGAAGTGCAATGTTATTTACATTTTTGTGCCAAAACATTATGAAGTGAAAACGTCAAACATGCTGAGTTAGTGCAGCATATGAAAATTAATAGGAACATTTTGAACATGTGATCTTTTACTTGAAACAGTATAAATGAAAAGGCTGCTGTCTAGGTATTCTCTTGACCCCTATTAAAAATTTTTTCTTCTATCTCTCTCTTTTGATACTCTACTGTTTGTAATAAACTCTTTGGATCTGAGGTTGTTGGTACCCCCTCCCCTTCAGAATCTCTATTTATTGTTCTGCATATAATAGGTAACTTATAGCCACCACTCCCCATGCAGCCCCCCAAAGTACCTGAAACTCAGTAACCACCTCCTAGCATTGCAACAGGACAAATGAGCTATCTTGGTTTGGAATCTAAATACCAGTACCCTGTTTCGTTATGTACTCATGGTAACGATGGATACATACAAAGATAGTCCAAAGAGAGGAGAGATTAGAGCTAATGTATACAGAGGATATTCAGTTGAAGGGCAAGTAGTGAACTAAGCATTTTGGAGAAGGTGCCTTAATAAGAGAGCAACTTGCTACTTTGCCCGGATGAAAATCATGAGGAAAAATAAGAGGAAGAGGAAAATAAATATTGAATGTTTTCTGTTTGTCAGGGACAAGATCAATCACTAGCCATATACAACCCAAAATCATTGCCACTTCCAGTTTAGGGTGCTCCCAAGCGTTTGGGGAGAGAGTGTGCTCCAGAGCATTTCGGTGGCTGTGGTCTTCCAGAGGCCGACTCCTAGGGCCTTTCGTCTGCGGCGACTCTTAATTGGTTTCCACCTTCAACCTCCCCAAGAGTAGCCCAGAGCTTAACTGTTTGTGCCACCCAGGAATTCCTAAGCACCAGGCATATATTATTCTATTACTAGAATTTATTTCTAAAGAAAAATTGGAAAGTACTTCTAGCATCATTCCCTATTTTACAAACAAGGCTCAGAAAGCTAAACTAGCTTGTCTACCACCATATAAGGGCAAATCAAAAAGTCTTGCTACAGTGTCAGAAAAATATTTATTATACAAAATTATCAACATGTGAAGCTATTGCCTCTCGCCATCTCTTTTATTTAGATCTATATACTCTTTCAGGTGCTATTTTCATTTCTCTAGCTCTTCCCTGAAGAAAACAGTGTCCTTCAATTCACATCATGCCAAAATGGGAGTTTGGGGCATCCTACAAAGACTCAGATTGTGTTCATTTTAAGTGCTTTTTGAATTTTGAGAACAACAACAAAAATACCTGAGGGGCCAAGATCAGGGCTGTTGGATGGATGGGCTAAGGTTTTCAAATGAATGTCTCATAGGACAGGCTTTACTACCCTTGGGAAAATGAGCAGGTGCATTATTTTGATGAGGAAAAAAATTTAGAGCAATTTAATGGCCTTTTTTCTCACCATTGTAGTTTTCTGAAATATTAATCCTTGGATCCATCAAGAAAATTTATGAAAGAATACCTTTCTAGTTTCCTAAAAATACTGTAGACCCAATGTTCTATGCTGACTCTCTGCCTTAAATTAAATGTTAAGGTCTTACTTATTCTTCATAGCATACTTGATCTATCTAAAAACTTTTATATGGGTCAGCATGCGCATAAACTTGTTTCAGTTCTTTAATGATTTGGGAAGGTGCCTATTTGACTGTTAAGATTGTGATATTAAGCTTGACCTCAAAATCTGGATTTGAGGGTTGCTTTTTTTCCATGCCATAGAAAAGTATCCTTTTTTATGCAACCCTAATGAGATTATGACAAAAATATTACTGAAAAGCAAAAAAGGGAACAAAACCACTAGTGTTAAACCATCCACAGATTGCAGAAACATGTTTAAACATGTCTAGTTTTGGGGGGGGGGAAACCCATGTGTACATAAACTGGAATTCTAAGAGGAATGCTTTTTTTACATACCCTCATATACATAGTAAATGACAGATTAGCTATTTAAACTCAATAATCTTCATCATTGCATCTTATACCAGGTGTGGAAATAGGATATATATCATATATGTGTGTATATATATATATATATATATTATATTTATATAAAGAATGTGACTTTATGCTTTAAGACTAATGAAAATCTGGAACCAAGTTATAACCCCAGGAGTGTGGGCATGAGAGAAGTGCTAAAAGAGAGGCTGACAGGACAGGTGTTATTACTAATAGATATGCCTGGAAGTTCCCAGGGGATAAACCTGGACCAATCAGGAAATTGGAATTCCAAAGAGCTAGGAAGAATAGTACTAAACTTGCTTGGGTATTAACAAAGTGTTAATTAGATTAGAGCATTTATTTAAAAAATTTGTTTTCCTGGTGATAATGATCTAAGTCCCTCACATCTGGAGCCTTGGGAGGGTTACGCATTGTGCTGATAACCACAAGGTCAGCAGTTTGAAACCACTAAAGCTCAGTGGGAGAAAGAGGAGGTTTTCTGCTCTCTTACTGTGTTTGTCTGGGTAGACTAGAGAAAGAAATTCATTGACACTCCTGTGTATAAGAAAGAGCTTTATATACAAGAGCAACTGTACACATTAAGAAAACAACCCAGCCCAGTCCAGTTCAAGTCCATGAGTCCAATATTAGCCCATATGTCTAATACCAATCTATAAAGTCCTCTTCAGACTCGCAAAACATATGCAATGACACCAAATACAAGAAGATCACAGGCCAGTGGGTTGGAAGTCTTGGGGATCCAGTGGCGTTGTGAGCATCTTGGCACTGGCAGGGGTCTCTGCATGACTTCTCCAGCTCCCAGGGCTGCATCAGGGTAGGTCCATGTGGCTTCTCCTCAGGGTTGTTTTCCAGGAAGTAAGCCTTGTCAGTAGAGCATCTTCTCAGGGAGTGAACAGAGAGAGAGTGTGTGTCTCCCGCCTCCAAGGAGGAAAATGCAGGAGTTCCCAGAATTCTCAGAAGGCCATGCCCACACAGAGGCCTCATGGCTATATCTTGATTGACAGCCCTACACTCTTAATTCTCAAATCGACACCATATTCTATAACTACCACACTTACAGATATGCACCCCCAGAAACCCACAGAGGTAGCTCTATCCTGCCTTACAGGGGTCACTCTGAGTTAACTCTGCTATTGATTCAATGTCAGTGAGACTTTTGTTGATAGTTTTTGTATGTTTTTATGTATATGAAATACAAGAGATGTAAAGCTATAGATTCAGTGACTGCATTATTATGATTATTATGAGTTTTACAGGACATTCCAAGAGGACTCTTTTATGACTTAACAGAAATCACTGTGTCTAGTAAGAAGCAAAGGAGAGTAGGGGATACCCAACCAGCCCCTTCCTTGCACAATGGAGTGCTAGTGCCGTGCAGTTGACCAGAGGCGATTCCCCTCCAGTATAGGGAGTAGAACCGCTGCAAGGCTGTCTGTGGAAGCAGGTATCTAGGTCTGCTTTCCCAGGGACCTCTCTCTGGTTTCGAACTCTCCACTGTGTTTCAGCTAATAGTTGGGGACATAACCATTTGCACCCCTCAGGGACTTCACATAGGAGATTTATGTTTGAAAAAGAAATCTAATTTAAGCTACTTTTTAAAAGTCTAAAGCCAATCCTTGATATCAGTGTTTAATGCACACAGAATTTTAAAGTTACAGCAATAGCCCCAAGTTGAATCACCTGCCTTCTTTTCTCACAAAAATCTACCTACTGGACCGTCCTTAAGAAACGGATACTCATTTGGAAAAGATGTCCATTCTATTCTTATTACGAAGCTCAGTTGTTTCAATTTCCTAATTCAAGATATTCCAAACTGAACTGATTATGTATCCTCTGAAATGTCTTTTTCTGCTTGTAGTTACTATCTAGAGTATTCCTTGCATTACAGCTAGAAACTTTAAAGCTATCCTTTTCCCAAACCCTCACACCACCTGGCAACAGGTTTCTTAGTGGCATGTCATGCATACCTCTCAGATATACCACCGCTTCTCCATTCCAGTGCAGGCCGATGATCTTGCTCATGCCCAACTTTTGGACCGGGAATCAGTTCTTGGGATAATTTGAGGAAATCCAAGTTACAAGGTTACATAATCAAAATCCCAAATCCCCAAGAGAGTAACCAGGCTGCTTTGTTTAGAAGGAGCTCTACAAATGATAGATATATTTAAGATCTGGGACCTCTCCATATTAGATTTATATACTATACGCCTTAGCCATACGGTTCCAACTTCAAATTCTATAATCTGATATAAATAGATGTTACATCTTGGATCCAATGTACCTCTCCTGTTGTCTTGCTCCATTCCTAAATTCATATGTATGCCTTATATACACCTATAGATTTGTAGCTTTGTGAAATCGCATAGCTTCAAGTTACATCTGCCTGCTTGAGATGTGTACCCTCATTGTGCTGCCTCTCAGGAAAGATCTGGTATTCTTTATAGGCTTCAACCATCAGCATTTCTGAAAAATTCCTAGCCACATATTCAGTCTCATAAGCTGACTTATACATAGGAAGATATATTTTTCAGTAATTAAAAAAGTGTGTTATATGAATTTGCTATTGTATCTCTTTTCCTCTCTCCTACCAAAACCTTCTTTGTTAAATACCAATATTTTACTTTCCTTTCATCCCCAGTCACTTGCATAAAGCCTGAAATAATAAAATAGCTTTGTTGAATTAATGATTATAGGAAGATTAATTGTGACAAAGTTATGACTCTGACACAACTGATACAGATTCCACTGCTTTCTCTGGTGCAATCTTTATTTATGAGATACTTTGAGACCCACCTAGATCAATGAGTATACAAAGAGAGAATATCTGATATAGGATTTCTAAGGCAAAACTCTGGGCTATGAAAGACATATTTTAAAGAAGTTAGCATTAACAAAAGGCTAGGTCATAGATCATGACTTGCTAACATAGCATTAATTAAAACAAGTGAGTTTAAGTTCTGAGAAAGATGAGGGTAGTGAATGTACAAATGTGCATTATGCAATTGATGTATGTATGGATTATGATAAGAATTGTGTGAGCCCCAATAAAATGATTAAAAACACAAGTGAGTTTAAGTCACTTAATAACAAGTGACGCATCCTAGGATTGCTGTTGTTGTGTCATCAGTTTGGGTCTGACTCATTGCAAACGGCGCAGAGGAGAACAAAACAATGTCCGAATCTGCGCCATACTCACAATCGTTATATTTCAGTCTATTGTTGCGGCCACGGTGACAGTGCACTTCCTTCAGGCTCTTCCTCTCTTTCACTGACCATCCACTTTACCCAAAATGATGTCCTTTTCTCCTGGACTACTCTCTCCTGACAACATGCCCAAAGGATGTGAGATAAGTTACACAATTCTTGCTTCGAAGTAGCCTTCTGGCTCTATTTCTTCCAAAGCAGATTTGTTTATTCTTTGCACAGCTCATGGTACTTTCAAATTATTCACCAACATCGTGATTCAAGAGCAGCAATTATCCTGAGGTCTTCCTTATTTATTGTCCGGAATGCACATGCCTATGAGGTGATGGAGAATACCATGGTTTTGGTCAGGTGCACCTTTGTCCTTAAAGTCACATCCTTGCTCTTCGATACCTTGAAGAGACTGTGTGCAGCAGATTTTTCCCAGTGCAATTGATTGTCTGATTTCTTGATTGCTGGTTCCATGAACATGGATTGTATCCAGGCAAAATGAAATCCTTCACAAACTCCCTTTTCTCTCCATTTATCATGATGTTGCCTATTGATCTGGTTCTGAGAATTGTGAGTTTCTTTATAATGAGTGTAATCCATACTGAAGGCTTCAGTCTTTGATTTTATCAGCAGATGTTTCAAATCCTCTTGGCTTTAAGCAATCAAGGTTGTTAGTGTTAGTGGATAATATTTAAAAGCATAAAATATCTCCAATTTTAATTTAAAAAAGAATTTGCATTCTTTAATGATGCGAGGTTCAAATATCACCCCTTCTTTTCTGTCTTTCATGACTTATGACTTGTATACTTTCATACTCATCTCTGAGCATCATAATCTTTATCTTGAATGTGAACAATACTCTAAATCTCAGGTTTATCATGAGGATTCAATGACTGACAGTGTGGGCTCTTAATAACTGCTGATTTCTTCCTCTCTTGGGTTTTCAGAAATAACTTTTGCTAGATAGACTTTACTCAAAAGTGTTAAGTTCATCAACAAATGCCTAACTTATTGTTTTTCCTATTACAATCCAAACTGCTTCTACCCAAGCACCATTGTAAATTCCTATAGATCTTTAATTTGGAAGATTTTAATAAATTCAGTGAGTAGAATAACTTTACTAAAGACCAACACTATGAACTAGGTATCCCAGGGCCACCGTGGGCAAAGGTATTTCTGGGAAGCCTATTGAATCTTGGGTTACAAGCTATCTCTTGTGCAATCCAAAAAGAGCAAGAACAAGCTATTGAAGCTGCCTCTACCATGAAACCTGTAGCCAACCCCATGTCATTGGGCACCATTAGATCTTTCTGTTGCCTAGACCTGACCCTCTGATTTATTCAAACCTTGAAACCAAAACTTTTATTCTAACCAATGATCAAAGATGCTGAGAATTTTTGATGGCTTCTAAGTAATATGTTTGCTTAAGAGTAGTATGCGCCTTTCAAAAACTTCTAAAGAAAGGACATTAAAATATCTTGTGTATTTTGCTTAAAAAAACTAGACAGAAAATGTTTTCTTGAAGAAAATTACCTAAACAACATGTAGAAAAAGTAAGACAGAGTAAAGGATTGGTTGATGGTTGACATGTGAAACTCTTTACCATTCATAAAATATTTAGGTTATTTGAGCTAAGGAGGAAATTGCTAAGGATTAAGTTTATAGCACTTGACCATGTCTCAGAAGTGCTACTCTGTAAAACTTGTCAAGAAGGGGAAAAAAAGCAAGCAATCCCATTAGGAAACCTGAGGTTTGCATCCTGTCATTTATTAAATTTGTCAGTTGAGGCAGTAAGGGTTATGGCAGTAGATTTATTAATTTTTCACAAAACCTGGCATGGAGAAGCCTTACCTTGGCACTAACCTGGAAAATGCAGGGAAGGAAGTTTGTGAAACAAGCAGATTGCTGAATACCTGCAGTGAAAAAGCCAGTAATGTAGCAAACCTGCAACAAGGAACACATTTTGGGAAAATGTTCTTTCTGAAAATCAGAAAGATTTTGAAGCTCTTTGTATGAAGGAACTTTCTTTCTGAGCTCCAGTGCTATGGTGACTCCAATCACTATGGGCCTGGAAAATGACATTGTGCCCCAGACATTTGTTTTTGTTTCTGACATTCAAAAGCCATTGTCATAAATGTCCAAAGATTCATTCTTGCCTAACCAGCCTAAAATCAGACTTTCTGCTCTCCATTCACATAATTCAGGGGCCTGCATCACTCTGGGGCCTGAGAGGTGGGAGGCGGGAGTACTTACGGTCTTGCAAGAGCTGTGTTCACTCTGGATCCCACACAAACCAAGGTTTCCATATGTTCTGCTACAGCTCACCGTGGATTCAAGAACCTTGTTTATTTGGTGTCTTCCCTAGGAAGGTATACTCCTTTCCCTGACACCCCAAAACAAACAAAAACACAGAACAACAGGAAAATAAACCTTGCTGTCAAATCAATTTCAACTCGATGACTTTGGTGTTACAGGGTCGAACTGATCCATAGGATTTGCTTGTCTGTAATCTTTATTGAACCAGGTTGCCTGGGCTTTCTTTCACAGAGTTGCTAGTGGGTTTAAGCCACTAAGATTCAGGTTAGTAGAATGCAAACCATGTGCACCACCTATACAGAGGGTCTATATGAAGTCTAAAAAGAATGGCAGAGTGTTAAATGTACTGTAAACAATTGCAGTGTGTACTGTGCTTCAGGCATTAGTTTAAGCATTTGACTAGTATTAAGTAATTCAATGATTTCACCTTTTTAACAGTCCTATGGGGTAGGTATGTTTCGAAGCTATACATAAGCTTGTGGACATGTCAGGAGAGACAAATGCCTGGGGCAGGAAGTCACGTTGGGCCGGGCGGAGAGGCAGCGAAGGAGAGGAGGCCCTGGAAGAGAAGGATTGACACCATTGCTACAATGGGCTCAGGCGTGGGAACATTTGTGAGGATGCCCTAGGACTGAGACATGATTTCCTTCCATTGGGCGTTAGGTCGCTCCGGGTCAGGCAAGTCATTGGCACCGGAAAACAACAATGAGGTGTCGGTATTATTATTGCCAGCACTTTAGAGAAGAGAATGCTAAGAAAGCTTAGTCATCGTCAAGAAGCTTTCAGTGTTTAGGAGCTTAAATCTCTCCCTAGAGTGGTCTGCGGCTGTCACAGGGCAGACAGTATGTGCCCTATGAACCTGATCCTTTTGACCCCATCCAGTTGTGACCACAAATAGGTGGTGGAGAAGACAGATGGCATATCTAAGAAAGAGTATAATTATTAGAACATTTGTGAACATTTTCCTGGGTAAAGTAAAAAAACACACGATTAACGGATTAAACAAACATCTGGTACTCTCTCTTTAGCATGCATAGGAGTCACTGAGGGCATTTATTAATTTTCCTCCACCTAAAAAAATTTCTCATTCAGCAAGTGTTGGTGGGCCTCAGAGCCTACACTTAGGAAAGTACCCCTATTTATTTCAGAGCATGTTGGAGATACTGTCTGAGAAATATTTCATGAGCAATTTGTTCCTCGTAACCTTATGTGTGGCTTATATCATACTTGAGGTTATTATTACAGGACAGTTATAAAGAAACCAAAATTTTATATCCAAGACCTTCTAGCAACTTGTGGATGTCTCTGAGTTAAGAAATCGTGTAACTCGGATTTTCGTGGGCAGATTTCACTGTGTGCAAAGAAGCTGGAGTTTGCCTGGTAATAGTCAAAGCACCTTCTCCTGACAACGTTGGCCTGCTTTTCCCAGGGAAGTTTAGCCCCTCAAGGATGCACAGCACCTGGCACTGTTCTCCTCTGTGGAAGGATACGTAGGAAGGAAATGCGGTGGGCCGCTTCAAATTTGGCTGAGCTTTGACCTCCTAGGCAGCAAGCCTGATCTTTTGAAACATTCTTTTTAATGAACAATGTACATAGGGATGGGGGGCGGGGGAGCAGCATCTTTGAAATGTTATGTAATATGTGGCTTATCCCATATGCTTTAGGACTTTGTGGGCCAAGGTATGTACAACTAAATTGACATGTGGCACTGGATAGAGACTTGATCCCACAGAACTGCCAATGGAGGTCATTTGGGCCAGAAAAGAATCTGTATCCCTTAGAGCCCAGGTTAGGCATGGTTCCAGAAGCCCCATCAGTAAACTGAACAGGAAGCAGGAACCGCTTTCTCTGACACGAAGTTAAAGAACAGGCCGATGTTTCTTTCCCCTTCGCTTATTTTCTTGAATAGAAGCAGTGGTTTAAAGTGGAGCAAAATTAAGCTAAATAAGAGGAAACAGTGAAATTTTGTAGACTGTGGAATAGTCTCACTGGGAACATTTTAGAAGCACCATCACTTAGTCATTTCAAACTAGACCAGACAAATGAGCTGAAGATCTGCCGTGAGAGGCAGGTTTCTAGAGAATGGATGAATGCTTTTTCTCTCTGGCCTCTATGGACATTTCCTCAGGGGGGTCAGTGCTAGTACGCGTTCTCTGTCTCTCTCTCTCTCTGCCTCTTACATTCAAATGGTCACCTTTCTGATGGGTCAATTTGATTGGCATCAAAATGGCTTTTAAATCCCCCAAAGCCTCTTTCCGTTGTTCGATACACATTTACTGTATATTCCAATCCCTCTTCTCCTTCACCATGGACAAGATTTTCTTTTAAGACTATAAAATTCTTACAGCTTCCTGTCCATCATCTTTAAAGCCCTATAAACACCTTCACAAGGAGCCCCAGTGATCACCAGTAGTGCACAGCAGTGCTTCCTTTCTGAAACTCTGTGGAGAATAAGGAGGACTATCTAATTCTGATCAAAGAGGGACACGGAGAAGATGTACATGTCATCAGATTCATTTGCAATACCCAATCATAAAATTTCTGAGCACTCCTTTCATCCCTTACCTAATACATACCTACGTTATATAGCTGGTAGAAATCACAATAGAATCAAAACCCACAATTCCACACGATGGGGCTGCCAGGAGGGGCTTAGGGGTGGTATTTGCTGCTTTGTATCAGAAGATCCATACATGACCAGGTTTTGTTGTTATTTTTGGTTAGTAGCTACAAAAAGAAACTTGTAGAAAGGTTAACGATTACTTGTGACTTTATATTGAAAAGAATAAGTACTAACATGTATTCCCTGGTTATGGGAAATTAAGAATTGGTTACACATTTACCTATAACTGGCAGTTAAAAATAATGAGATCGAATAAGAGTATCAGAATTTTATATAGATTTCTAAATTTCATTTAGAAAATATACATTTCTATTATACTTAATTGCTTTTCTTCTTGTTTTTGTTGCTCATACACGATTGCCTTGCCTTATATAATGTAACAGTAAAGTGAATGAGAAAAATAATAGTAATAATAAAAATCAACCATATATAGGGTGCTTACTAATTTTCCAGACCTTCGACTAAATCCTTCATTGATGTCATCTCATTTTATGTTTATAACAGCTCTGTAAGTATTCCCATGAGAAAATTGATCTGAGAGAGACTCAATGATGCCTAAGATCGTACAGCTAGAATGTAGCAGAATTTAATCCAATTTTTAAGCCAACCAGAACTTAAGCCCATTTTCCCCGGAATTCTAAACCTGTGGCTTTCCCTTTCTAGAATCGGCCTCAAAAGGCACAGTTACACTGAGATCTTGAAAAATGCCTTCTGATTCCGGCGTCCCTCCTTCCCTTTCCCTTTCATCTTCTCATGGAGTCTTTGAGGAGGAAACAGGGTCCACCTTCCAAAAGGATATTTTTGAGTCATAAAAAAGAATAGGTATAATTATAACTATTTTTTCCAATTATTAAAATAGTCACAAAATATTATTATCCTGAAATTAGGGACTCATTTTGGTAACCTAAAAAATTCAGGCAATGATTCTAAAGAAAATTGTAAGGTGCAGTGAGAACTATTTCCAGCACATTTTCACTGTGGCATTTGGTGCTTTTTAAAATGCTGGTTCTATTCACGAATATCAGGTATATTGTTACAATAATACTGGGAAAGGCAGTGTCTTGGTTAAATTAGCTTCTGGAAGAAGAGAAGAGTGGTTTGCATTATATTCTCAACCTAGTCATCTAGAAATATCAGCTTCAAAACCCTACTGCTTCATTTTCTGAAAGAGAAGCTGTCCATTCTAAAACTGGACACTAATAAAGCACAAAGTCTTCAGGTGATGGTCTCTTCCTATTGGTTCAAACTCTGATCAAATTCATATAAGAAGTCATGATTGTCCCAGAAAGAAAAATTGACATTTTCTTGACTTCCAAAAAATTACACATTTTGACCGCATTATACACCTTATACAAGGATATATAATTGGGGAAAAAACTATAGGAGAGATGCTTACAACAAATTAAGCCAATGCTTAATTGAAAAATAAAGTGTTTTATTAAAAATACATTTATTTTCTCCTATCCTTCTAGAATATGTTTCATGAGGTCAGATACATAATTTATTATTAACATTTGCCTTTCCAGAACTTAGAATAGTACTAAGTGCATAATAAGTGCTTGATAAATTTTTCGTAGATAAAGCACCTGTTAGAGTACAGGAATCGAGGTGGTACAACATCTCTTTCTTGCATCCATCTCTGAACCTCTGAGTAGAAACAATGAGATTGTTCATCATCCTGGTCTAAAGAATATCACTGTCTAGGCTATTGTCCTTCTTGGACAATAAGCACTCTTTCAGTATAGCCAACATTGTGGATGATTCCCGAACTGGATATATTAAGTGCAGGCATCTGTTAGGAAAGATGACAAGGTATTCACGGACATTTTATATGTTCTGAAATGTCATTCTTATATTCTGAACGACGGATGCTGAAGACGGGTAAACACGGAGTCCGGAACAGCCCCCAGAGCTCAGTGCCATTTTCAGTGAGGCACATGGTGTTTCCGCTTCTTGAGTGCAGAAAACACTTCTTGGCACCGTGGAAAGTATGCTGTACCCATGTGGAATAACTTAATCCCCCTAATCATGTTAAAAGTGTTTTTTAACATTTGCAAGAAAAAGCAGCAACAAACAAATACCGACAGAAGGTGGAGGCACGCAACACCCGTCTTCGTTCCTCTGAACCCCAGCGCCCATTTGTTTTCCATTGTCAGCCGTCCTTATTCGGGATCTGGTTTCACTTTTATTTGTGGTCAGCTTCGATAGGTCTACACGAAAGCACACTTTTTACCATATGACTTCAGACAGTTGGGCAGACTTAGGGCTTACTGGCTCCCGGTTCAGCTTTCCCATGCTGTCTTAAGGCATGTTAGTGAACATTCTGCCAATGCAAAAGGCATTGTTTTGAAAGCCTTATACATCCAGCCACTAAGCTCAGTTCTGGGCCCAAACCCTGCCCTTAGATCCATCAAATTCTACCCCTCAAAATTCTCACACAATTTTCATTGGCTACAGGGGGAATTACTGGGTGTGTCTAGGATAAAAATCTGGCTGACGACCTATAACATACTGTTTGGATTGGGGCATGAAGCCAGAAAGCATTGTTTACTATTTATATGAGTCTTCACCAATTTCTGGATGCCAAAAGCGATGAACTCACAGCTTCTGAATAACTCATTCATCCAAACAGACATGGAAATGTCTGATTCCTGGGTTTAGACAGCAAAGCATTTGCTGGTTCCCTGCCGCGTGCCAACATCTGTTTGGGGCTCTCCACCCAAACCCACACTGACACCCCGCCAAACTGACAGCCTCTTCAAGGAAACGGACTTGCGACTCTGTCGAAAGGTGTATGTTCTGAAAGATGTTGTGGCATGGTACAAAGACCGGGAGACTGGCTTGTACCTTCTTGAACTTTTCCTCCGATTATTTTCAGCCATTTGAGGAAGCATCTCTTCCATTTTGTCCAGGAATGGACAAGTCGTGTGCTAATTCTGAAGACAAATGATCTAATTTGATGTCTAATCTTGGACTGTACGTTAGTCTTGAGGAGGGGACAATCCTTGGAAGCAGGTCACCAAGATAGATACTGCCTAGGACAGTCATTCTCAACCTGTGGGTCGCGACCCGTTTCACAACCCTTTCACAGGGGTCGCCCAGTTCCTAACAGTTGCAAAAGTACAGTTATGAAGTAGCAACAAAAATAATTTTATGGTTGAGGGTCACCATAACATGAGGAACTGTATTGAAGGGTCGAGGCACTAGGAAGGTTGAGAACCACAGGTCTAAGAGAAGAAGAAGAAAAATCTATCTTCTCAACATAATGTAGTAAAATACCCGATCACTAGGCCCAAATGACCTAAGTTTAGTTCAGGAGCTAAGATTTAGGAAAAGCCTATGAACCTTACTAAAAGGAGCTGACGGCCAGATAGAAGGTTAGTGCTATGGGTAAGGCTATCGTGATGGTACTTTACGTTATGATAGATCTGACTGAATAAACAGGACATGTCTCTCGGCCACCCCACCCTCACCTTGTTTGTCAGCAAAGAAACGACTAACATAGGTACAGGGCAGCCCATGGGTTAGCAGCGGACTTCAAGCCTGACAGAAATGCCGAATTCCCAGACTCCTCTCAAAGGTGTCTCTCTTCAGAGGCAGGGCATCAGTAAATCAGTGACAGAAGTCTAGGCAGTCCAAGTAAGCGGGAATATTATTCCAGAAAAACAAGAATTTAAGATTTTAAGAATTGTACACAATCAACTCTGGACTATCTGCACAGGGGTATCCTTATACTTAGTCACTGTCTCTTCGATCGCTGTCCCAGGGGTCTGTTCTCAGCCAGGGTCCCTGCAGACACTGCCTCAATTCCCTAAGCTTTACTCATTCCCAATTTCACTACCCACAGTTGGTTTAAACCCTTTGCCCGTCTTTGCCCAAGCCTAATGAGGAAACCAGTCAGCTGTGAGGTGGGATTAGGAAGAGTGAGGAAGAACATTCTTCCAAGCTCCTTTTGGTCTTTAAGAGGAGAAAAGTGTCCCAATTCCCTGGGGGTTTTTTTGTAAAAAATATCTCTTGTGTGTATCATTAAAATAGTTTATTTTCCTTCTGTGAATGTAATTGTTGTCTCTTTGAGAGTTTATAAGAAACAGAATGTAGACCATTCCAAAGTTTGGGAGAGGAGAATACATGAGTAGATTATGCAGACTTGACTGGCATACAAGGTGATATCTGTCTCAAGAAATCACATATTTCATCACCAGGTCAGGTAAGCCATAAACAGTACAACCGTAGACAAGTCATTTCATACTTTTGGGCCTACATTTTCTTATCTGGAAAATTAGCAAATTGGATTTACTAAATTGACAGGCAGTGCTTTATTGCTGTTGGGGGCAGGGGTTTTGAGGATACAGATACGCTGATCTAAAATCCTTATTGTACTGCTTTGCAAGAGTGACTTATTGCATCAGATCACCGGTTTTCCTGTATATGCCAAACCAAAACAAAGTCCACTGCCGTCAAGTCTATTGCAACTCGTCATAGCCCTCCATAGACCGCTGAAACTGTAAATCTTTAGAGGGACAGACATCCTCATCTGTCTCCCACAGAGCAGTTGGTGGGTTTTAACTCTGAACCTTGCAGTTAGCAGCCCAATACTTAATGCCCTGGGTCTTCAGGGCTTCTTAAAGTACTTACTAGTACCTCAAAGTCATGTGTGCCAGATACACGTTAACTTACATGATTTTTCCCTTATGTAATTTTTCTTACAGGACTAAACATATATAAATCTGTTATTTTCTAGCACAAATATGAATACACTTTTTCATTAATGTGAGTAAATGGAAAAGGGTGATGCTAGCATACTCTACATTTTATTATATAATCAACCAACTCTATCAACTCACTGCCTTGGAGTTGATTTCCAACTCATAGTGAACTGATATATACATAATTTATTTACTATAAATATATATGGATATATATATATATATATACACACACACACTAGGGCATTTGAATGTGTGCGTGTTTGGCCAGGTTGACTACAGAAACAAATCCAAGGAATTTCAGATATGTGTAAAAGAGAACTTTATACCAAGAAGTAATTATACATCAATAAAACATCCCAGCCCAGTCCAACTCATGTCCATATGTTTGATACCAGTTCATAAGTCTGATACTAGCCATAAATCCCTCTCCAGACTCATGCAACCACAAGCAATGAGGCAATCATGGGCTGGTGGGTGTAAAGTCTTGTGGATCCAATGGCAGCAGTGGTGCATCATAGCTCTCTCAGGTCTCAGTGTGGTGTCAACAGAAAGGTGAAGGCAGAGAAAAGGGGATTTGGAGGAGGTTCCCTGGACCCTCTTTATGAGGGGGTAATGCCCACAAAAAGGTACTGTCAAGCTGTGACCTGATTGGCAGGGCTAGACTCCACCCTTATACTTCAAGCCAACATGAAATTATGTAACTACCACACCTACCATCAACAAAATCTAGGATTGAATCAATGAGATATTCTTCTAGCCTTTGATTCCCAAAATTCCTTTATAATCCCTTCTCTTTGGGGCTGCTAACCACAAGATCAGAAGTTCAAAACCATCAGCTGCATTCTACTGCTGTAAAAAGTTACAACGTCAGAAACTCTTAAGGACAATTCTACCCGATCTTATGGGGCCGCTAGGAGTTGGAATGCACTCAGTGGCAGCGAGACTTTGTCTGTTTGAGTCAATCAACCATGATGACAGATCAGTTGTTAAAGCTGAAGAGTTTGTTATACTCATTCTACAGCAACCCCATAGTGTACAAAAGTGAAGTTCCTCTCCATATATGGAATTAATAGCACCCCTAATATGAGATATCATTGCAACTCAAAAGTGTTAGCCTGGCCATTAACCCAAGAGTATACAAATGAGAAATCAAATAAATGCTGCCCAAAGATTATGAAAAAGGAATGTGAAAATGGAGGAGAGTGAGTTATAGAGAATTGTGCATCTCTAGGGTCCACTTGGGTCACTGAATAATAGGACTTTAAAAATTATAAACTAATACTTCTCTCTTTCAATAGAGTTTAACTCGTTTTTGTTTATATCACAGGTAAGTGCTATATAGGAAAAAATTTATTCATTTGTTATCTACTCCACAATACTATGTGTACCCACAGTTGTAGTTTTTTAGGCATTAGAAATAAAAGCCTAACTAAAACTGGACCTCTACCCACAGGAACTTACAATTTTGGAGGAGATAAAGGAGAAAATTAGTATGCACAGTATTGTGGATTTGTGCTGTGCATAAAGCAGATCTTGGAGTAGGTTTCAATGTGGGATATTTATTCTTCCTGCTTTCAGAATGCTTTCAGGTCCTTAAAGTACCCATAAGTATGTTTTTCTTTATTCTCCTCTCTACTAGGGAGAGCAAGCCTGATACAACTGTCATTTTTTTCTAAGAAATTTTAGCACTGTAAGTGTAGGTGGAATGAGAGACCTATCTGTGTTAGTCTGGGTAGACTAGAGAAACAAATTTATAGATACTTTTATGAGTATGAGAAAGAGCTTTATATCCAAGAGCAATTGAATATTGAGAAAACATCCCAGCCCAGTCCAGATTATATCCATATGTCTGATACTAGTCCATATGTCTGATACCAATCTATAAAGTCCTCTTCAGACTTGGGAAACACATGCAATAATGCCAAATCCAGGAAGATCACAAGCCCACGGTGGGTGGGAAGTCTTGTGGATCTAGTGGTGTTGTAAGCATCTCAGTGCTGGCAGGGGTGGACAGAGGCCTGCCTCCTTCAGCCTCTCTGCATTTGTATTTTCTTCAGGGATGTCTCCCAGGGAGTGAGTCAAAAGAGAGAGCATGTCCCACCTCCAAGGAGGAAATACAGGAGTTCCCAGAAACCTCAGGAGAAGGCCTTGCCCACAGAGAGGCCTCACTGGCTAGCTATATCCTGATTGACAGGCTGGACTCCACCCCTATATTCTTAATCCTCAAATTGACACCAGATTATGTAAATACCACAGTATCATTCACACTTTATCTTCCCCTGGGCTCTCATAAGCTCAATGATTTGTAGCATTCCAGTATCACCTATACGAATTTGAGTACTTTAAAGTCTCACTCTAACACTACAATTGGTATTTATATAGAAATGACAAGGACCACTGCAAGGCTGGAATAAAAGGTTGAGTGAAGGAATCATAGTGAATAAAATTGAAGAGGATGGAGGAAACCAATTCTGGAATGACTTTGTGTGGCTCATTTCCAGCATTTGAACTTCATCCCGACAGGTCTGGAGAGATTTTGGAGAATGTAAAGGAGGGAAGTTATAGGGTCAAGATTGATTTTAGAATGGTCATTCTTGGCAGCAGCACGGGGAGTAGACTGTAGGAGTAAGATTAGAAACCAAATACTATGAGACTGTGGTTACAATCCCATAAGAAATGAGAATCTGAGTAAGGCTACCCTCGAGGAGTGAAGTGGAGGTAACATTGGAGGGAAGGGAAAGCATCAAGGTAAGTGGGAATGAAGAAAGTGGACTCAGAAGCGCTTAGTGGATTAGGGTGACAATACCACCCTTCACTGATTGAAGAATAGGGGTGACAATACCACCCTTCACTGATTGAAGAATCGGGGTGACAATACCACCCTTTATTGATTAGAGAATCAGGGTGACAATACCACCATTCACTGATTGAAGAATCGGGGTGACAATACCACCCTTCACTGATCGAAGAATCAGGGTGACAATACCACCCTTCACTGATTGAAGAATCGGGGTGACAATACCACCCTTCATTGATTTAAGAATCGGGGTGACAATACGACCACTCACTGATTGAAGAATCGGGGTGACAATACGACCACTCACTGATTGAAGAATCGGGGTGACAATACGACCACTCACTGATTGAAGAATCGGGGTGATAATACCACCTTTCATTGATTGGAGAAATACAATACAGCTGCTTTGTGCAAAATATGAATGAGTTTGCTTTTAAATGTGTAAAATTAGGTACTCTTTTGGTATTGGAATTTTCCCAGGAACATTTTGAAGTCTCCTCTTAGGATGAAGAAAAGTAGGGTATAAAAGAGGGCTGTCTGAAGAACACTTACTTTAAGGGGTGAGATGAGAAAATAGAGATGGTACAGAAGAAAAAGATGGAATGAGGAGGAAGAATACCAATAAGGATTATGTCACATAAGCCAAGAGACAAAATGTGTAGTAATGATCAATAGGATCAAATGTCCCAGATATCAGATAGCAGTTGCTAGATATTGTGATATTTTAGGTGAATGTCATACAAGCAAAGATCATGTTCAATCAATTTTCCTAAGCAATAATGGCTTTAAGTACACACTTAGAAAAAGAAGTAAGCAGGGGCCCTATTCATATAATCAGGTTTCTGGATGCTAGAGGCCATAGAAAATGCTGGCTTCACAGAGAATGGAATGCAGTTCAGAAAGAAAAAGTTCATTCAGGATATAACACAACTCTTACACTCGGGTTACCTTGAGCTCTCAGTAGGCGGTCCTATGCATCTCTTCAGTCTGACCTTCAAGCTAACTTGTTCTTTCTCTGTTCAGAGCTTCATTTTGCTCCATGATAGGAGTGCTATCTATAGACTAGCCCTAAATTGAGAGACTCGAATTGATGTAGTTCTTCCTGTGTTTCTAATTAGGCCATATTCTGTGGTGTTGCGTATCTAGGATCACTTTTTTGCTCTATCCCCATTGGTGCAATCAACTGTACCTAGGAGATAACGTAATATGGTACTGTTTTGTTTAACTAGTACTGCTGTAACAGAAATACCACAGATGGGCGATTTTAGCAAACAGAGCTGTGCTCTCTCAAATTTACAAGAGCAGAACTCCGAATTCAGGACACTGACTCTAGGCTAGGGAAGGGCTTTCTCTCTGTGTTGGTTTGAGGGAGAGGTACTTGTTCCACATAGATCTTCATGTGGCTTTTCATCAATCTTCCCCCATCTTTGCTTTTCTAAACTTCTCCTTTTATATCTCAAAAGAGATTGATTCAAGACACACCTTACCCCGATACTCTTTCATGGGATTAAAGCCATAGGCATAGGGATTAGGATTTACAATACAAATTTTCAGGAAGCATGCTGCAATCCATAACAGGTACTCAGAAAATGACTGCTGTTGCCGTTACCTGCTGTAGAATCAAGTGGCCCCAAAGGTAGGCACTTTAGAGCATGGCTGCCCCTTATTAAAGAGTTTAAATTCTGAGTACCTAGTTTACAGAAGGCTATGAATGACAGTCAAAACCCCAAATCCATTTGCAGGGTCCCCAGGTGGATTAAACCTCCAGAAAATCCCCTCTGGCCGTAGTCCAGGGATGAGAATAGCCTTGCTCACAGACAAAGCATTGTGAAGTGGCTCTTGGCAGAGGTAGTTCGGTTAAAATGTAGCAATTTATTATTTGGTCTCCCTTTTGACTCATTTTAAGGTTGTATTAATTTTTAATATTTTTTCATTTCTTTTCCATTGAGGTTTTTCTCTGTTTTATTTTGTCATTATTGTGAGGGTTTTGTTGCTGTGTTTTGTTTCTTGCTTTTGTTTTTTATTATTTTATATGAAATCCAGGACAGGTAAATAAATAGAGATAGGAACTAGATTAATAATTACCTAGGGGCATGGAAGGGGAGTTGTGGGAAAATGAAAAGCTAATTTATATCAAAAAAAAGAAGAAAATTTCTGAAATTGATTGTGGTGGTGATTGCATAACTTTTCTTAATATGATGAAACTATTAAATTGTATTATGTGAATGATATACCATTTCAACTGTTAAAAAAAAAAGAATTACAAAGTATAGCTTCCCTCACCAAAGAGCTTCTTGTTTTTCTTAACAGCAACACACTGTTCTCATGAATCAGCTATCACAAAAAATGAGGTTTGGGCAAAATTGCTCTTATGAAAATATTCACTGTGACCACAGAGTACCTTCCAAGGCAATGCCACTGTGCGCACTAACTCAGAATGAGTTGCTCAATGTTAGCCTACTTGGAAAAATGTGTACTATGAAAACTCCGCTCCACCAAGCACAATTCCGGTTTTTTGAGGGGTAGCCCCTTGTATGCAGGAGAGATGGTAGTTGATAAACTGTAGTCCCTAAGAAGATGGAAGATAACTTGGTAGACCATCATCATATGTTATCCACATTTACATTCATCAGTGAGCCCATATATCTGAGGCAACTTGATTTATTGGATTTCTAAAAATTGAGAGGTATAAGGATAAAGATGGAAGTATTAAAGAATGGAAAAATACTATAGAAGTGGGTAGCTAGCGTGACAAATGAGCATAAGAAAAGGGAAAGAATGGAAGGTCAGAGAAAGTGAAGTCCCAGTAGGTGGGATGCTCTCAAAGGATTGAGGGGAATGGATTATGCATCCTCTCAGATGCTCTGATGACTTTTAGGATTGTGTGTATTTCTTGGCTGCATGGTTAACAGGTCATGGCTGTGATGTTTCTCATAATTAGTGATCTCAAGATATTCCAGAGCTTCTGGATTTGCATCAGTAAATATTTGCTGCTCTTGTATCACATTTGTGATGATAATTTGCCATATTCTGTCTGGATTTCTTGGAATAGCCCTTTAAAATAATTTTATAACAGAAACAAATCCCAGTGGATGAATCAATAAGGTCTTTAGAGTAGAACTTTGGTTAAAATTGTATTCCTATTTCTTGTCTAGGGTTGGGCTTTATCACTGATAAATTGTCCCCAGACTCATCTACTAACTGACTAGGTTAAGCCTGTCTCTACTACCTACATACCCCAGAAGCAATGGGATCTTTCTATTTAAAAATAGATCAAAAGGAAACATATTTCAATTGAGTTTTCTACTATGGGGAATTAAAAAAACTGGCAAATGAAGGTAGAAACTTAACACTGGCAAATGAAGGTAGAAACTGGTTTCCGTTTGTACTCAGTCAAAAGAAAGTTTCACTACCAGCATTTTTCATTTCATCTACCCAACTCTACTGCACTGTTTATGGTGGAAAGGAACCGATTTTCTATGCATTAGAAAACTCTATTTCCAGCTTTGAGAAAAATATGAGGGCTTTTAGAAATGCTCCTCTCTCCTTTTCCCTACCCCTCTCTCTTCCTTTCCCTCCCCTCTTCTTTTCCCTTCCCTTCCTACCCTTTCCCTTCCTCTACCATCCCCAACCCTCACCTCTCTTATTCTCCCCTCTCCTTACCTCCCCTCTTCTTGTCTCTTTCTCTTCCTCTTTGTATGCCTTTATCTTTCCCTTTTTCCTTAGGAGAAAGAGAAAAAGAAGAGAAGATGACCATGAATTTATTTGAAGATGAATTAAAAAAATGATAGCTGTATTTAAATTTTCATTTTCTTTAAGTTTCAAACCTGGAAATCAAATAATGAAAGACTAAGAAAAGGGCCAGGCAGCTGCCCTAGTCCTACAATACTGCTCTTCTGCTCTTGATAGATTGAAAATCAATTTTCTTCTTGGTTTAAAATCCAGTCCATTAATAATAGTCAGTATTTACACGCACCTACTATTTGGCAATTACAGAGGATAAAATTTTTATTCGTACACATTTATCTCTTCCCTAAAAGCTCACACTATCCCCATGCTCAACGTAAACAGAGAATTAAGAAATTAATCTGTACAAAGCAACAACTCATGGATGGCAGCTGACAGTTGGACTATACTTGCAGAAGTTTTTTATATCAACAGTACCTTAAATTCTATGTCATTGGATAAATTATTGATGTTATCAGTAAAATCACCTTAGAATCTAGGAGGATGACTGACTTTTTTTGGGTAATATTTGAAAATGTTTTGCGTTGTTGTAGTTGTTGATGTGTTGGTTCTGGTTTTGCTTTTGTCATAATTTGACTACTACAGTAAACCAGAACCATTCATAAAACCCAGGGATAAGCAGATAGATTCTGGGCTCCCACATAATTGTTGCCCTAATCCAAGAACAATCAGTTCTTATAACATGGCCTTGCTCCATACTCACCTTCACAAAGAGATCACTGAAGGAAAGGGTGCTACAGCAAGTGTAGTGCAGAAAGCAAATGGTGCCCTACCATCAACTGGAATAGTATCCTGGGTCTTAAAGGGTTGTATTCAAACAAGCAGCCATCTAAGTGAGGCACCAACTAAGTCCACACAGAAGAAGCATACCAGCCTGTGTGATCAAAGATGACAATATCAAAATCCAAATATGATGCAGGGAAAGTATCAGAGCTTAAATTGCTCTGGTCCAATTTGTAGAAGACTCTGGAGGATGGTGGGAACCCCAAATACACCTGCCTCCGGAAGGTCCCATCTAGTCATAGGTGAGGAACGCAAACAGATTTACCATTAGACAGAAATTATTGTAAACTTGATTATGGTAAATGGAACCATGGTATAATATGACACTTGGAATAGTTGGCCTCTCAATTTCTCAATTGTTCCAAGAAAGAAATTTCTTCTCTGTTTTTTAAAATATTGTGGGTTTTTTTTTCCTTCTTACTCTTTTTTTTTTTTTGAGAGGTAATAAAGATTTATTTGTCAAATTATTGAAATGCAGATATTAAAGGCACACATAAATATCATCTATGAATTTTATTTATGAGTAAGTTATGAGTCAGTATAGAAAAATATAAAGACAATTCTACTTTAGGGAAATTTTTACTTATTAATTTAAAATTCTGTAAGATTTTAGGAAATTGCTCCACTTGCATTTGCCTCTGCTTTCTCACCTACACAATGCATATAAATTGTCAATGAATTCCTTAAAATCCATTTACAGAACTGCTTTTGGTTTTATTGTTAGCTGCCATCGGTTGGTTCTGACTCTAGGCGACCTCTCATGTAAAAGAGAACAAAACACCGCCTGCCCCTGAGCCATCTTCCTAGTATATTTCATGCCTCCCGACTGGAGAAGCGCATCTTCCAGCACTATATGAACAGGGCAGTATTCTCTTGTGCTCTGTAAGGCTTCTAGTTGCTAATTTGTGAGCAGTGTATCACCAGACCTTTCTTCCAACCATCCGTGTTACTCTTTATTTCTATCTCTATATTATTATTATTATTGTATTTGATTTTTCTTCAAACTATCCTTCTTACAATTTATTTTCATTTTTATCTTTATAATCCTATTGTTGTTGTTTTCTTCTTTCCATTTTTTATGGTTTCTGTTAGTTCTCCCAGTTTAGGAGGCACAGAAGGAGTGGAAGCATAGTGTTAACAACTGATGCAATGGTTTATCAGGCAGCGGGGACGGGGTGCACTGGGGCACAATCAGTGGTTGCGGGAGCCAGGAGGGAGCATTAGAACATGTGGTGTTGATGCACATACAACTCTTTTTAGCAGTGGTATAACTATGGAAGTATATTATATGTGAATATTATATCAAGAAAACTACTAAAAAAAACCCAAAATAAACAAATTTGACCTGTGGTTACCATGAGTGAAGAAGGAAGAGGTTTTGCTTAGGGAGCATTGAATTTATTGAAATGGTGGTGGATAATTTGGAGGAGTATAACAAGAATGTTTGTATAACACGAAGAGTCAATGGCACTGAATTACACATGTAAAGGTTGTTGAATGGATGAATGTTCTGTTGGATATATTTTTGCCAAAATTGGAAAAATATTACTTGCAAAACAATGTATATGAGGGAAAAGAAATGTTCTAAAAATCATTGTGGTAAAGATTGTACAACTTTTATTGATATGGTTGAACTTTTGAATTGTATGATATTTAGATGAAGTGCCAATACACTGTTAAAAAATGAATGAGAAGAAAATGTTCTAAATAAGAAATCTCCTAGTACTGTGATGTTCACAGGGTGGGTAATTGCTATATTAATGCAGCAATTCAGGTGAATGGAGGAGAAAGTGGCGAGAGAGAGAAAATGACGATGAGCATTAGTTACACAATTCCCCCCTTCTCCCATTCAGCCTGTGAAAAGTAACTAGTGACTTCCTTCATTTCACTCTGTGCCTGGAGTGGGTAGAACAGATTCCATCCGCTAAGAAATGTTCCTTAAGGAAAGAGCTTTGCTCAGAACCATGAATTTGATTGATGCTTTTAAAATCCACAGTCTTTGTTGATTGGTGCACTTACCATTTCAACGTTGCTAAAAAAGGGTATGTAAACAGAGGTGTGTGTGTGTGTGTGTGTGTGTGTGTGCACGCCTGTGCATTGCAAGGGAAATGGCAAAGAAGAGGAAGGAGCATCAGGGAGGGAAACAGGCAACAAGGAGAATTTATGTGACATCATGTAGCATCGACTGGAGTAAGTAATGCTAGCTGCTATAGCAAACAATCCCCAGATATCAATCTGCTCATGTTCTCATAGTCTACGACCATGTAGGAGGAGGCATCAGGATTTCCGCTTCCATGTATCTTGTAATGCCACTATCTTCCATATGTGTTTCCAAGTTTACTCGTAGAAAAGGAAGAGAGCTATTAGAGACATCCACGTGATTATATGTGTGACTGGGGAGGGGGGAAGATTGTGACAAGATCTAAAAGTGGAGCATTTGCTGACATTCCATTGAATATCATGCAGGCTGATGACTCATGACTAAAGCCAATGGCAAACTAAAGTCAACCTAACTGCAAAGGTAACTGGGAATTGTAGTCTTCTTATACTTTCAGATGGAAAATAAATTCTGTTTTGTGAACATATGGCATTGTCTGCGGCATGTGGTAATACTTTCATCAAATTAAACCTGAGAGTGATGAAAGTCCTGAAATACATTGTAGTAGGGTCTTGTCCTTGTTAGACTCTGCCTTGCTTTCTGCACTTATCTCGAAGACTTGGAGTCAATATAGTTATTATTTGTATCGCTCTCTGACTTCATGACAATTATTTTGGGGTTTTTAATTTTCTGCAGAAATCTCACTTGAAGAACATAATATAATCCAGATATTTCTTTATTTTTGGATTATTATACAGAGTCACTGTATCAATAATATGCAAAAAGAAGAAGAAAATTCTGATTTATTTTTAGTGTTATAATATAGATATTTATAATAAGAAATTATAATGACCATCATTTTCCATTTCCAAATGTTTTTCATCACCTTTACCAGAAACTCAATCCCCCATAAACAATCAGGTCCCACTTTGTCCAGCACAGGTCCTTGGTAACCACTAACACATTTTGTCTCTATGACTTTGCGTATTCTGTTGTTGGCGTTGTTGGTGCCATCCAGTCGGTTCCCACCCGTGGCAACTTCTGCGCAGCAGCACGAAGCCCTACAAGGGCCTGTGCCATAGCCACGGTTGTCCCAGTGTCTGAGACCATGGGTGCGGTCCTCTGTCCATCCATCTCCTCTAGGGCCTTCTTCTATTTCCCCACCCCTCCACACTACCAAATGTGATGTCCTTCTCCAGGACTGCTCTCTCCTGATAAGATGCCGAAGTATGTCAGACAAGGGCTTGCCATCCTTGCCTCCAAGGAGCACTCTGACCTTCCTTCTTGCAAGACAGATCAGTTTCTCCTTTGAGCAGTTCATGGTACTTTCAATAGTCTTCTCCAGCACCACAATTTAAATGCATATTCTAGACATTTTATATAAAAGGATTATGCAATTTTGGGATTTTGTGTCTTTCTCTCAGCCCGATGCTTTTAGGCTTTACCTATGTCATAGCACATAGCAAATGAATCATACTTCATTTCTTTTTATTTCACTGCATGAGTACACCACATTTTCTTTGTGTATTCAGCCATTATTGGACATATGTTGCAACCTTTTGATTATTGCAAATAATAATGCAATGAACATTGGTATAAAAGCATCTTCTTGTTTTCTTGAATCTCTGCTTTGGAGAATGGAATTGCTTACGTTTCTGAAGAACAGAGCCTAACTTCTTTAATGTACTAGCACTCTAGAAAAGTCTGGAAAATGTAGTATAAGGGAGGTGGATTAACTTTGAAAGAGACACCTCCTACTTCTGGTGAAGTAGGCTAACAGGTTCCCCAGCTTCCATCACCTGCACATCCTTACCCAAACTGCCCATTGGTTAAAATATACAATCTTCCCAGTTAGAGGAGGTTGTGCTTGGATCAGATTGGATACAGCACTTGCATTCTCAGGTTCAAAATGCCAAAACGGCATCAGAAACTGCCTCTCAACTGTAGCAGACCTCTCTGAGCCCTGTGCTACTGAGTTGATTAGAACTTCTATCGGGTTTCCAGACTTTCAATCTTTAAAGGGATGGGTGGCCTTATCTTTTTCCTGAGGAGTGACTGGTGGGTTTGAGCCACCAACCTTGCAATTAGCAGCTCAACACCTTACCTGCAGCACCACCCGGCTACGTAGAGATCATGAAATGATTATATTAGGAGAGGTTAAGAAAGATAAGTCACTCAAGCGTTTCAACCTCATATATATTTTTTCTAAACATCCATTTTACGAAGTTCCTGAATAAAATATTTAAAAAATATATAATTTCAAAGTGTAAAACTATAATAGACAGTCCAAACACCATATATTTTTAAATCCTCACAATACCCAGGTAGTGTGTCTTCAGGTTCTAATGGTAGTTGGGGAAGCAAACACATCATGGAGGATAACGTTTAACAAAAATAGCAGCTGGTTTTGCAATTAGTTGAAAAATAAATAACATCTCTAACAGGTACATATGCATGAGGTGAAGTAATTCCTGGCAGCCTTCAACTGATCTAGTATCTTAAAGTTTAGGGCAAAGGAGTTAATATTCAGGAAAAATCACACGTAAGATTATATTTTATGCTCTCTCTCTTTTTTTTGGGGGGGGGGGCGGTTCTGCTTCCTGGGAGTGCATGAACAGGCATTCCAGACGTGCTATCCACCTGTACAATGCAGTGTTATGGGAAGTAGCTAGGGAATATCCACTCCATCAGGAAAGAATCTCTGCAAGGAATCCAGCCGAGCACAGCTGGTGGAGAAATCAGATGGAGAGTTGGAATAATCGTGGAAGGTATTTGAGTTTGCTATAAACATTTCGAAAGCATTGGGTGAAGAAGCTAGTCCTCTGGGGCTCACAACCAAAGCCTGAGCTAGCTGCAGGCTGGGGAAATGGTTTTGAGAAACCCCACGGTTTAAGATAAAGAATGACTTGCTAAACAGTACTCAAGGCACGTTGGCCATTCTGACTTAGTATTTTTTAATCACTCACAAGGTGTCATCCTTCCTAAGAAATGGCCCTGAGTGGCTAGAGAGTGTAGCCTCCTGGGTGCCCTGTCTTCCCACTGTTGGCAACACGTGCACAGCAAAGAAAAAAGGATGTTTCTTTTCATTATTAAGTAAGTGCTGAGTAGAAAAGAGCCTTCCCCAACCTCCTAAGGCACACAATAGGAGCACTGTGCTGAGTGACTGCATACTGCTCAGCCAAGAGCGTGCTTCAGGGGGAGGTTCAGCAAACTGGGGTGCAAGATTGCCTTCTCATGCCCCACGTCCACTAGACATGTTACCTTTGGTATGTTTTAGATTAAATATTTGTGTTGTGTGTCATCTGGACAAACAACAATCAAACCAAAAATAAAAATTAAAATCCAACTCGATGAAAGAAAAGGACTTGCTTGGCTACAAAGGAGGAAACTCAGTGGGCATGCCGTGGTTGTTGAGAAGAGGTGGGAAGAGACATTCAAGCCCTGGGAGAATAGCAATTGTACAATACTGCTTGATGTGATTGAGTTATGATATCTGTCTCCCAATTAAATGATTAAAACTTTAAAAAGAAAAGGAAGCAAACAAAAGGAGGGTGGACGAGATTCTGAAGTAAATTCAGGGAGCTGGGTCACAGGAAAACTCCTACATGCAAATGGCAAAGGCTGGAAGGTAATGGGCAAGTGGGAAGGGGCTGCCTTCTCTGAGATATTCCTTGTGAAAATATCGTATTAGCATCAGACCCTGCTGCTCTAAGAGGAGAACCTCAGCAAAGAGGAGAGCAGCCCTGTGTGCCCGGAGAGGAGGGAACAGCCCAGAGTCAGCAGCAAAGGACCAATTGAACTGCCCAGATTTAGAAGCACAAGGGTTGTTTCGATGCATACCAGTTTCAATCTGATTCGGATTTGGAGCCTCTGGGCCATTCTATAACCAGCTGACATGGATACTTTTTTCAGTCCAAACAAAGGTTCGAGCAACAAGGTTTGACTCTGGAGCTTGAGAGGCTCATCCCTCCCCCAGGGTGCGTCCAGGCATACTGTTTTGGACTTGATGCTCTCCTCATCTCCCTAGTTAGGAGATTTAATCAGCAACTCTTTTGCCTTCTCTCAGAGACATTTTTTTTTAAATCATCAGTTCTCTATGCAAGACCTGAAGAGAGACAAAGCCACAAGTACTTCAATTTCAGAGTTTCTGGGTGGTTCCAATATGTGTTAGGCATCTTACTTAAAGTTCTGCAGTTCAAGCCCACCCAAAGACACCTTGAAAGAGTGGCCTGGTGATCCACTTCGGTGAGGTCACGGAGTCTGGAAAAGCTCGTGGAAGAGTTCTGCGTTGTACCCATGAGGTTAGCCTCCGTCAGAATTGATTGGATGACCACCAGCAGCAGCAACAACTTCATCAGCACAAACACACCAGACGAAGCTTTCCTATGGTACAGAGATCATCCAACCACAGCCAGGCTCACGTGTCCTTTTGGGAACTGGGATGCAGTGTTCCCCGGAGAATTCCAGCATATAAGTTGCCTGTTCTGCCACAGACTGGCAGCAAGGTCTTGCAAACCAACCCTGTCTTCTAGCCTCAAGCTCCACAATGACTTGATTGAGCTGCTGCTTTGAAGTTCATGCCTGGCTCCTGTTGTGACTTGTGCTCTCTGTCCACTCTCTTCTCTTTGGAACTTCAAACATGAAACCATTCTAGGAAGACTCTGGAAGAAAAAGGAACCAGAGCGCTGGAATATGATCGAGCAGAAAGATACAAATAGCCATCCAGAAGAACTGGCACCGGTTTTTCTGGTATAATTGTTTTCTGCTTTCAGACGTGACATGCAGATGTGACTTCACTTGTTAATTTTTGAATACTTTCGAACATCATGCAGCTAGATGGACTTTTGTGTAAAACGAGGCTGCTCCAGGCTTGATACACTTCCAGGACCCACCCTCTTTATGATACCTGGTGGGGACCAAACAGTGGATCATGCGTGTGTGGGTGGTGGTGGTGGTTAGGACCAGACAGTCTTTAGGGTTCCTTGCTGGTCTGACAGTTCACAGTGGATGCCAGCAGTTATCATATTATTAGAGCATGGACAATCCCTTGTCTCTCTCTCCAATGGCTGTATAGCTAGGGCAGCTGAGAGGATGGATGAGATGAGGAAGATCCTTGGAGAACTGATACGTCAGCTCTTCCTCCTCCTATAACTCTTATTGTCTAAGCTGGTCTGGCTCATTTGGTGAGTGTGGAAATTCACAGATGATCTTAGGAATACAATGTCGAGTGAGAAAAAAGTGCCCAGCGATTTGGTATTTCAAACTATAAAGACACATGAGATCCTCATAGATGCTAGAACATGGATAACCCTTGAGAACCTTATGCTGAGTGAAATAAGTTGGATACAAAAGAGACAAATCTTGTGTATGAAATATCTAGAATAGGCAAATGCATAAACACAGAAAGTAAACTAGAATATTACAGGGACTGGTGGGTAGACAGTAGAGAATATTTGCTCAATGGACACAGAGTTTCTGAAAATGTTCTGAAAATAGATTCTGGTGGTGATTTTCCAACATTGCACAAATATACATTTAATTGTATACTTAAAGTGGTTAAAAGGGATAATTTTATGGTACTTATGTATCTCTGTGTGTGTATATATATATACACGAAAGAGCTTCAAAATTATGTGAAAAAAACTCTATTATCTTTTCATTTCATTCTTTCCACAAGCTCTTTGGAGCCCCCCTGTGCATGTGTGTGTGTTAGACCACTAGAGAAACAAAATCAGAGACACTCATACAAGATGCATTGAAGATAGAGCTTTATATCAAAGAGCAATTGTATATTGAGAAAACATCCCATCCCAGTCCAGATATAGTCCATACGTCTGATATTAACCCATATATCCAATACTAGTTCATAAATTCATCTTCAGACTCACACAGCACATGTAGTGATGTCAAATGCAGGAAGATTACAGGCCAGTGGGTGAAAAGTCTTGTGGACCCAGTGGCAGTGGAAGCATCTCAGTGCTGACTCTGCAGGTCTCAGCTGCATGGCTCGCTCAGGTCTCAGCAAAGTTCCTAATGGCTTGTTCACCAGAAGACAAAAGCAGAGAGAGAGTGAGAAAGAGAGGTCCACCTCCTCTGATGGCAGAATCAAGAGAGAGGAAGTTCCCAGAATCCTCATAAGAAGACCACACCCGCTGGGAGGCATCATCAGGCTGTGGCCTGATTGACAGGCTAGATTCTACGCCTATACTTATTTATCAAGTTTACATGAAATTATGTATCTTCCACAGCGGTGTGTATAAAACCACAACTGAAAATCAAAACAAAACATTAAAAAAAGAGGAAGACTATGGTATAACACTCAAATATGTTAATTTTTGGAGACATAACAGTATTATATATTGTTATGAACTGCTCATGGGATTAATAAGATTAAATCTCTGCAGGAACAGCCAGCCTCATTTTTCTCCCATAGTGTGGCTCAGGGGATTGAACCACTGACCAGTTAGCAGCTCAATCCGAGGCTTCTTGTAATCGGCATAATTTTATATTTAAAAATCCCCAAACAACCCAATAGCCATGGAGTTGCTTCAGCCTCATAGCAGCGCTGTGGGACAGAGTAAAACTGCCCTCTAGGTTTGCAAGGCTTGAATCTTTACAGAAGCAGACTGGTGGATGTAGAATGCCAACCTTTCATTCAATTAGCAGCTCCCCATTCAACCACTGTGCCATCAGGGCTCCTCGTCTAGCTGTATAGTAAAAGTTTTAAAGATAAATGAGAAGGATAGCCTTTCTCAAAATTATAACAGTATCTATCATTATCATCATTAGCATTACCACCACCACAATACTTAACCTTTAGTAAGAATTAATCACCTGACAGACCCTGCCGTAAAGCTTCCAGAGAGAAAAGGAGAAGAAAGGGCTTAGGAAGGAGGGGGACTTGATTTTAGTTATATTTGATATGAATATAGAAAAATGTTAAAGCATTTACAAATTAAAATTCTTGGGTAGGGTGTCAGTTATTTTATTTTCTGTGTTAAGTATATTTGGAATGTTTCCATAATTAATTTTATTTAATAAAAGATAGAAGAGAAGAAATAGGTCTTTTAGTTAGAAAAATCTTATTCTATCTTCTCAATTTCAAATGATGGAGAATTTCCTACCCTAGACCCTAAATGGCCCCATAGTTCACAGTCCATTTCCTTAGTGAGGCCCTTCGGTTCTGAGATTTCAGACCATCAGGATGCTGAAGACTTTATTACTGATTGAATTATGTCTCCTAAAAATATATGTTTAAATCATCGCCCCTATAGTGGTTATAATTCTATTTGGTTTTTGTTGTTATATTAATGAAATAGTATTAGTATAGAGTGTGACTTACATCCATTTCTTTACTATATCAAAAATATCTAATCAAGCAGGAGAAGACAGGCCTCATGCCATCTGAACATCAACAAGAGTCTAATAAGCAGAAGCTGAAAAGATGCACGACCTCCTCTGGAGCTGGAGAGAGAGAAAGCTTCCCCCAGATCCAAAGCCCTAAAATGGATCTTCGAGTCTCCTAAACTGAGAGAAAACAATTTGTTCTGATAAAGCTACCCACTGGGGCATTTCTTGGATAGAAACAGTAGATATCTAAACAAGCCTCCACTTTGTCTATCTTGAGGTCTCTGTTCTTCCCAAACCCAACCTGTTCGAGCCAAAAACAAGCTCCAAACTTACTGCCATTGAGTTGATCCCAATTCATAGCAACCCTACGGGAAAGAGTAGAATTGCCCCCTTTCAGTTTCCAAATCTGTTACTCTCATATTCAATGACCAACCCATCAACAAATCTTGAGTGGCCACACTTATGCTCCCCACTCTTGTGCTACCCCATCCATTCTTCACCTAGCTTCTTAAACTCTACAATCCATTGCACAGAATCTTCCCAGGATTTCCCTATCCTCAGAATAAAATAAAATTACTTTCCAGCAGTCCACCAAGTGCCCACAATGACTCTCTTATGCTCACCCTCTCCCTGCTCCTTCTGTGACAGTCACAAGGACCTTCTTGCCACTCCTCAATTTGGCCCACAAACAGTGCCTGGCCTGGCCCCTTGCCCTTCTCTCTGCCTAGAATCCTTGCTAGCCACATATAAAAATGGTTTTCTCCTTTCCTCTCCACATCCTGTCTGTGCTTAAAGATTAACCTATTCAGAGAGGGTTCCCTGATGACTTAAAATAGCAATTCTCTTTTTCCTTGTGCCAATTTACTTCCCAATTTACTTCCTAGAGGACACATATTGAGTGCTTAACTCATCTGGTTGAATTAAAGACTCAATAACAGTTATTGAGAACCAGTTGATTACAGGCATTCAAACTTGAATTAATTTATCTAACTGCCCACAACAACCAATTACTTAACTTTTCATAGACTGTACTTGGTGTGGGTTTAGAAACAGAAAACCATGACTTTTTATTTCTCTACACGGCAGTGTATCTCTAAAAGATGGAGAACAAGGGAGAGCAACATTTATCTCCCTACTATAAGCTGCCAAGGATTCTGCTAGTCTCATGAACACAATTGTTTTGATCTTCATAGACACTCTGAAAAGAGACCATATTTCCAGGTCAGAGAACACTGCACCTTCTGAAAGGTTAACTATTGAGCTCAAACCAACCACTTCTAATAGGTGATTGAAAGAACACCAGGTCTGCCTTTTGTCATAGTCCGTGCTTTCCTAACTACATCCATCCTCCCTGCCTCCAAGTTGCTCTTACATTCCCGTAAAAGGACTTTTTCTCTGAAACCTGTCAACAGCATAGAATTACCCAATCTTCTCCGTCTTGTGATTCCAACTCTGTCTTCTCCCTTCTCCTCACTCCCTCTCTCTGTTGTTGGGACCTTTCCCCAGAACTTTCACCTTCTCCTCATTGCTTAATCCTGCTCAAGTCTCCGAGGAGCAATAGCTTTTGTGGGCCACCCAGAAGTTGGACGTAAGAAAGCAGGTTAGGTCGAAGAGAGCGAGCGGGAGAACAGCCAGTGCTGGAAGAAAGACAGTGCCCAACTAGCAAATGGGTTTGTTTGCTAGAGTTTCTTTGAAGGGCTGGCTTACAAAACTTGAAACACATTTCCTCATAGAAGCAATACGATCAGTGATGGATAGGGTCTAAGTATTCCATGAAGTCCTGTGTAATGTCATTGTCTAGCCAAGATACTACTAGATCTTTGTAAAATTGTTAAGCCTCATTAACAATCCGCATCAGTCACATGAATTCCCTTGGAAAATGCAATTTTACGTTCCAACAAAGGACACCAAGAACACATTTCCTGCTTGCACTGGCCACTTCCAACTCCTCTTTCTTCACGGGATTCTTCTCATTTCCCACCTGCCCCATCCCCAACCTAAATTCCACTGGATCCGGTGCAGGCCCACAGGGAAGTCGAAGGTACCATATTGAATGCAAAGGTTCTGATTCTGGCAGGGGAGGCCAGAAAGCTCCAGGGCCTCCCAGACGAGGGGCCCTCTGCTTGAGCAATGGCTGATGCTAAAAGCATAGGCAGTGCAGTGACTCATTTCAGGAGAAAGCCACCTGATGAGAGTTTTCTCAGTGCACCACAGTGACACAAGCAGGTAGAATGATAAGAGAATGCTTACCAGTGTGGGTCTATGAGAACACTGCTGAAATGGGGGCAGTGCAGACGTATGGACAGTACCTAGAACAGCACTCAGATGGCCCTAGTTCTTGCTCAATTCCTTAATTTATGGGGCTTCCAGCCTTTCATAGGCTTAGTTTCCTTTTACTTCAAGTGAGAATCATAATGACGATCCTCTACTTCACAGAGTTGTCTTAGGTTAGATCCTCTAGAGAAGCAAAACCAATTAAGCTTATAGAGAGGTTTAGGTCAAAGAAATAGCTTACACAGTTGTAGAGACAGGAATGTCCCAAGTTCATAGATTAGGCTGGAGGTCCTCCTGACTCATGTAGCTGCAAGGACCGATGAACTCAAGATTGACAGGTCCGCTGGTAGGTGTCAGGCTACAGAGGTAAATGAATCCTAGACCAGCAGTTAAGGTATCAAGCTGCTACTGATGACTCCCAGGATCAGTAGATAGTATAGCAAACCATCCACTCAAGTCTAAAGAACCAGAGTGAGATGGCCAGCCAGATGCAGAATCCAGACCTACCAAAAAGCAAACAAGCTTTGTCCACAGTGTCCACATATACTGGAAGCAGGTCATATCTCTGAGGAAACTTTCTTTCAAATGATTGGATGTTCAGTGTATTTCATCATGGAGGTATTACATTATATTATAATCCCTCATCACGAGGGATTATTACATCTTTAAAACTACTGATAATCCTGACCCCGCCAAATTGACTTGCAATTGTAATTATCACAGGATTGTTATGAGCATCTAAGACAATGTGGTTGTGAGAGCACATTGTATCTTCTTCAGTGCTATACTAAGATTATACTTATCATTGTATAAAACTATTATGTAATGGATCACATATCCTCCAACTTTTTTTGGTTGTTGTTCTATAAAACAATAAAGTTAGGAGAAAAATAACCACAAATTTCTATCTAATGAGCACGCGCACACACACACATATGGAAACAAAATTATCTAATGGTTTCAGCACAAACCAATCCTCTGTTGCAGCCCTTCTTCATTTAGGGCTGCTCGTATTTCCCTTCTCCTATATCTGAATATGGATATAGGAGAAAGATGAGTCCTTTTACTTCCACAAAGAGTTACAGATTCAGAAACCCACGGGGGCATTGCTACCCTATCCTATAAGGTTGCTATGAGTCAGAATCAGATGGATGACAGTGAATGATATCTGCATAGAGAGATATGATAGATAATAGATAGATGATAGATAGATGATAGATAGATAGATAGATAGATAGATAGATAGATAGATAGATAGATGAATGATAGATAGATATAGATAGATGCCTTTGTCTTGGGCCGACAGCATGGGAAAAATGTATTTTTCTAGCAACTCATTATCCCACTTGAGAAGACTCTAATAAATAATCATTATTATCTTTACCTATTATAACTAATTTTACTTAATACTAACAAACATTTTAGCTAATAAGAAGTAGATTACATTCTAGTTGTATATTCTGGAGGGGGAGGGAATCTTTAAATTTCACATCTAAAAATGTTTTTTTCAGACGAATTGTACCTTGCAGACCCTGCGTGTAACAAGAGATACCAGCCCGAGCACTCCGAGACAGAATGTGTTTGTCCCTGCCATGCGGAAAGCGAGCAGTGAGGGCACTGGCTTCCTTATGGCTGTTTTCTGCGAGAGCAGGCAACATGTTTAGTATTTTGCCATCTCAACTTTTGTTCAGATTCTAGTTTATTTGCCAAATCCTCTGTTTTAAAGCTCTGGACTGCATTAGAGCTTTCAAATATTCAAGTCCTGAACACAAACGATGTCCTTGCTGGGAGGGACACTTGTGATAATTAGGTCCTACTTCTATTTCTCTCAAACTCTTATTTCTAGGATTGTGGCCCATCGTACAGCATTACTACATGACTTACACAATACATAGCGTACAGCTTTGAGATCAGGTGCTGCCAAGCCTCCTCTTTTTGTCTCTAGTCTGAATAAGATGGTAAGTGACTGGGTTCTACAATGCCCCAGCTAGGCAGTGGCGAAAGCACTCTTCGGAACCCTGAGTTCCCTTCTCTACAGCCAGTTCAAGGAGCTCTGTACAAGAGGTGCTCCTGGTGGAGGACTGTAGCAAATACCGGACTCATTCCAATGTAGTGAAGCACGGCACCACCCTTTGCTATTTTCCAAAAAAATCAAAGGAATCACAAAAATGATTTCCAGAATTGTTCTAATATGTAATGCATAGTGTTGCGCATGGTGGCTGCCTAGACTCTAATTACATCTGTCAATTTCTGGGGTTTGTGAGTTCATTTTTTATTTTGAAGGCCTGTATAGTAATCTTAAACAAAAACAGGCCAGCATCTGTTTTTCACTCTCTGGAAAAGGTGGAATGTTGGGCAATGGTCGGTAAGCTTTGGACTGCTAAACTCAAGGTCGGTGGTTCAAATCCAAACACTTTTCACATGAATAAGATCAGGCTCTCTGATCCCATAATATTTACAACCTTAGAAACCCCATGAGGAATGAACTGCCTGGCAGTGGTTTGGATTCAGTGGTAATTATATCATCACAGGCTACAAAGGAGAAGCGTGCAGTGGATATTAGTATACTCAGACTGACGTGTGAATTGATGAATCCAAACCATAATGGCGATTCGACTGGAGGTTGATGGTTGTGGGACTTTTTCACAGACAGACTCTTGATCTCCATTGTTAAAAGTTTAATCAGCTCCTTGCAGATGTAGGCGATCACACTTTTGTATCTAAATACAAAACTGCCAGGGTTAATAAATGCACCACAAGCCGTGTGCCAAAGTAGATAGCTGGCACATTTGTAAAAGTAGTTTATCATCTCTTTCTTCAGAGCTGACTGGATGTATCTGAACCATCACATTTTCAGTTAGAAGATGATCACTTAACCCTCAGTGCTCCAGGGACACCTTGCTGGTCTAATTTATTGGGGTGTTATAGGAATTATGATACAAAACATTCTCAGTTAGATGGAGCTACAAGCAACATTAATCAGATTCTATTTCATTTTCATTGCATTTTTCATTCTAATTTCTCCCTTCAGCTTGTTTGTGTCATTTCTTCTTTTTCTAGTGTATTGAAGTAGGAATTTAGATTATTGATTGAGAGCATTCATTTTTCTAATGTGTTTGCTACTATAACTTTCCTTCATAACTGCTTTAGCTATGTCACATATTTTGATATGTTGTCTTTATATTTTCTTTTTTTTAAATCATTTTGTTAGGGGCTCATACAACTCTTATCACAATCCATACATACATCAAGTGTGTAAAGCACATTTGTACATTCATTGCCCTCATCATTCTCAAAACATTTCCTTTTCATTAATTTCTTTTTATTTTTTTAAATCATTTTATTGGGGGATCATACAACTCTTATCATAATCCACAAATACATCCATTGTGTCAAGCACATTTGTACATTTGTTGCCATCATCATTCTCAAAACATTTTCTTTCTACTTGAGTCCTTGGTATCAGCTCCTCATTTATTTCCTCTCTCTTCCCTCCCCTCCCTCACAAACCCTTCATGATTTAGAAATTATTATTTTTTCATGTCTTATACTGTCCAATGCCGCCTTCACCCACTTTTCTGTTGTCCATCCCCCAGGGAGGAGGTTATATGTAGACCATTGTGATCAGTTCTCCCTTTTTCCCCCAGCTTCCTCTGCCCCTCCTGGTATCTCTATTCTCATTATTGGTCCTGAGGGGTTTATCTGCCCTGGATTCCCTGTGTTTCCAGCTCTGATCTCTTTGATTCATTGTTTAGAAATATGTTATTTAATTTCTATGCACTAGGGAATTTTCCTCTTGTTTTTCTATTACTGATGTCTAGTTTAGCTCCATTTGAGTGAGAGAAGAGTTAGCCATACTTCATATGGCTTTGTTGTATCCAGCCTGCACAATAGACCTCACCCCAAATTTAGTATAGATGCTTGTTGTTGTTAGGTACCATAGAGTCAGTCCCAACTCATAGTGAGCCTAGGTACAATAAAATGAAACACTGCCTGGTCCTACTCCATGGTAACAGTTGTTCCTATGCCTGAGCCCGTTGGTGCAGTCATGTCCTTGAGGCCTTCCTCTTTTTCACTGTGCTTCCACTTGACCAAGCATTAGTCCTTGTCCAGGGTGGCTCCTGACAACTATGAAGTCAACCATGCACCAGGAGCGTGTGAAAGTATTTATTAATAAGGAGGCTTTCCAAGAAGAGCAGAATGGCTCCCAAGAAAGGCCAAGAAAGAGGAAATAAACAACCTCTCTCAGACACAAGTCTCCATGAACAGACTTCAGACTAGTTCCTCAACACGAGCTGAGTTACCTGTGGTTAGTGTGAGTCAGGCACTCAGTTCCACAGCCCTTTCCCTTTAGTGCAATGTCAAATACAGTAAGAACGAAGAGAACAGTCCTCCAACGACATAATCATTGCTAAGCCCCACCATAGGCATTTGGCAGGCATTTTTCCATTTTATCCTCAATACTAACCTCTGTAGTAGGTACTACTGTAATTCTTTTAGTATAAATGCAAACCATGAGAAGAAAAGTGATGAAGCAATTGGCCTCATTTTGCCTGGATTGATAAAAATAATAATTTGATAAATGGAAAAGGGAGTTGTAAACCATTTCTTTCTCCTTGCAAGTAGCAGTCAGGAAGTCAAATGATGTATTTCATTGAACCAATATGCTACAAACAGCTTCTTTATAGTTTGTGAAGCTAAACTATCATTTTTTTGTGATGAAAACGCACCTGACTCAAACCACAGTCTTTTCATGGGCCTTAAACGTCTAGCTCCACTTGAGTCAGAGAAGAGTGGCCTGTCTGGTGAAAAGGGATAGTAGAAGCATTGAGGCATTTGAGTTGTGGTTTTAGTGGAAAACATTGCCTATACCACGGTCTGCCAAAAGAATGAACAAGTCAGTCTAACAGAAATAGAAGAGCATGTTCCTTACAGGGAAAGATGAAGAGACTTTGGCTTGTTTATTTTGGAAAGGCCAACTGGCAGGAAAGGACATCATGTTGGATGAAGTCAGTAAAAATGAGGCAAGTCCACAATGAGATGGATCAACGCAGTCGCCACAACAATCGACACAAACAGAGTAATGATACGAAGACAGCATAGGACCTGAGATCATTCGCTTCTCTTGGACATAGGCTTACCATGAGGTCGAACGGACTCAACACAACCAATGATAACAAAGGAGTGGCATTGCTTTTCCAACTAAGTGATAAAAAGATCAAACTACAAACTTCTGAAGTGTGTTTTCAAATTCAGGCAACGAAACTGACTCACAAAGATAATTCATCAGTAGGTGTTGGGTCCAGCACAACCATAGGCATTCTCTTGCAAGCTTGGACATCCTCCACCCTCCATTTCCTCTTTGGAAAGCAGGCATTCACCAGTAAAGTATGAAGACGAATAAGACAACAAAGCAAGGTTCTTCTCTTTAACAAAAATGAGGATGTCAGGATGATGAATTCATCTCAGTTCTGCCCAACAGCACTCGAAGGACTGTAGGGAACTAGAGGGCTGGAAAGTCAGACTCACACCTGTGTGGCAACTTGCATGTTTCTTGAAGTTTTTGATTCATAGGAAACTGCATGATGGTTAGCCTTAAAATCCATTCCTAAATTGTGGTGAGCCTTAAATCATATACAATATATTTGGATAGTTTTACATTTTAGCAGCTCTTCTTTTTGCAGGCCCAAATTCTTTTATAGAGTGCAAAAATAGCACCTTTACTCACATTTGCTGTTTTATACTCTGCCATGGGGTTGTTTGTTTTGTTCTAGAAGAGATCATTTATTCAACAAATATTGTTCAAAGAAGCTGCTTTGTGCCAGGTACTGTCTAAGCTTCAAGAGATAGAAAACTGAATGGGACAGATTAAAAAAAAGAACTTCCTATTAGGGAGTTTGTAATCCAAGAGGATGAGGGGAGATAAGGACATAGGTTCTAAAGCATTGAATTATTTCTAAACTATTGAATTATAACACTATGGACTCTTTCCTTTTTAATTTCTTGATATAATTTCAGGATACAAACCTTTTAGAGAGTGTTTAATACATGGAGGACTCAAACTTATTATTCTGATAATACTTAAAATTTTCCTGCCACGGTATTCAAAAGAGAACACTGTCTTTCTGAGCATTATTTATTTTTTGCTCAGGACACAGGTGACAACTTATTCTGTTATCATCAAGAACTTTCATATATTTATAGTCTATTAATCCTTAACTTTGATCCGGCATCTTGTGATTACATACCTAAGAACAGTCATGTTTTAAATGTAGTCCTCAATGATTTGGCATATATCTTTCTATGCTATTTCTGTTTTTAAAAATCCCAAGTAGATTATTGGATTAGTTATGATTATATAGGAAATGTCTAAACTACTCTGAGTAATAAACACACTCAAATACAGAACAAGTACACTCTATAGGCAAATATTTGATTCTCTAATTGTAATGTACTTGTAGCTATCATTCAAGTACTTTTGCTTAAGAGCTTACATGGTTTTAGTTGCCTAGATTCACATTTTTAATAAGAAGTGGTTTGTTGCATATTTTTCACTTATTTAAACTAACTAGTAAATTTTATAGCAAAAATGAAATTCCAATGTGGAATGACGGACTTTTCACTGAGCATGGACGGATAATGCATTTTGTAAACGAAGGCCAAATCTATCCAGAGCAGAAGGAGGGAACTGAGTGTGTATTCTTGGAAATTGGACAAAGAGCTCTTTGGCAAAGAGAATATTGCTTGTGTATTTAATTAATACCTAAAAATAAATGGCCATCCTCAAATTTACAATGAAATTGTGAAAATGAAAACAACGCTTCAGGTTTTCAAGAAGAATTAACCCTTTTCACCTCGTACGATGAATGCATTTAAGTTATTCAAAAGATACTAAGAAAAAGATAACCAGAGTTAAGTGTGAGAACATTGGAGGGTATTTTACAAGCATCAGCCTAAATAGCTAATTCAATGACTATGAAAAAGGGAAGAACTAGTAAAGAGAAAATATGTGTACCCCACAACAGACCTGTATTATAACTTTTATGTCAAATTCACAGCACCCAAAGAGAGCCATGGGAAATACGACAAAATTAATGAGCAATTATAAAAATTATAACCTTATATAAACAAAATCCAAAACTTTTGTTTTCCAAATAGGAAAAAAAGAGGTTATATCCTTCCAAAAAATATACTAAACATGAAAATCTGTTTGACAATGCTTTTCTGAGCTACTGTGTATGGTTCATAGAATCTTACATATTATTGATATGATAAAAATATAAACTCTAAGAATGTTAAGATATAATTTGATATTATTGTACTAACATCCAGGTGATGAAACCCTTCTTTGTGTGAGTAGTAAAATGAGCATTTATTGCCTAATTTGTGAAACTATAGGAAACTTTTCATGCATCTATCTACTTAACAAATGCTTGCAAAGCATCTGAATTTATTAGTTTCTAGGAATCCAGTGCTAAGAAAGCAAGGATGGTACCTGTCATCGTGGAACTTAAAAATTCTCCTGAAAACCCATTTTTTTGCCCAAACCAGAATGAGAATTCTATACTCAAAAAATCCACACATGTGGTTGGAGTATTTTGTCTTTGGAATAATATAGGACATCTATCATTACAGATAACACCAGGGCAAGTTACGTAGTTAGATAAGTCAGATGCAATTAGAAAATACATATTACATTTAACTGTTTGTTTACTTGTGGCTGTTTTGGTTCATGGTAAATAAAGATGCTTCACCTTGCTTTTTAATGTAATTTGCTGGAATCTTTGGGTCTTCTGAGGCGGTAAACACTTTGAATTCCTTATAAAACACACCCCCTGAGAGCTGGATCCAAAGCTTAATTGACCATCATTCATTAACATTCAGCAAATATTTGTTGAGCAAAATAGACAAAACTCGCTAACTCTGTGAAGCTTGCATTTTAACAGGGGAAACATATAAAGAATGGTAGGCCAGTGGAAAGTACTATCAAAAATATATAGAAGGGACTAAAGGGTATGGGAAGTGGCAAGTGCCATTTGACATTTGTTAGTCAGGGCAGGGAGATCTCTCAGGAAGCTACATCGTCAGTAACCCAGGGCAGAGACAATAATGGCTAGGAGGCAGTTGGTTATAAAAACTGTGGATATGGAAGATAGACCCATCAGGATTTCCTGATGGAGTGGAAGAGGAGTCAGAGAAGAAAAAGGAGTCATGATGTCTCCATTTCAAAGCCTGTTACAAAATGTGTTAGGCTAGGTTGTCTTGAGAAGCAAACAAGTGCAGAAGCAAGAGCGTTGTTACATCAACCAGGTCAAACTCAAGTCCATAAGTCTGGTGCTCGTGGGAGCCCTCCTCAGTCTCACATAGTGACAGTGCTGAAAGATGCCTTGGGAAGCAGGGAGATCAAAGGCTGGCTGGGTGCAGAGTCCAGTGGATCCATCCGGTCCTTGAAAACCTGGCAGGGAAGCCCCTGCTCTCAGGGTTGGGTGGCTGTCGTGGGGCTACCTCTGGAGGCAGACAGAGTTCCAGCCAGGGTGAAGGAGAAGGGCCAGAGAGAGAGATGGGGGAATGTTACCTGTTTCTCCCTTGTAAAAAGGCCACAGCCCCAAGCAGGCATCATCAGGCTGTGACGTGATTCCCAGGTAAAATTGACAATCTGAGCACCACACAGGAGATACTAGTTCACAAGCGCATCCCGTTTACTTCTCTGTTTTACATTTCTCATGCCCTTCTTTCCTAATCTCCTAATAGGTGACCCCGTCTTCCCCCCACCCAATTGCTTTTGAATAGTTACCATGTGTTAGGCATTATTTTAAAGCAAAATATTCATTCTAGTTTGGAAAAAATGAGAGGACAAAATGAAATTGTGATCAGGGTTTGTGTGATTTACAGACACTAGGAAAGGAAAAGATCGTAAATATAAGCT
>NW_022103904.1:6871956-6873432 GCF_000313985.2 Echinops telfairi
CCGGAGTTCAGCTTTATACTTGGAGGCTTTTGCTGTCTTCTTTCACCAAGAACAATTTGACCAGGGGCTCCAAGCCAGGCCTCTGGAGCAAGACTTTCTGGGTGTGAATCCTGGCTGTGTACCTTACAATCCCTGTGACCCTGGGCAAGTGACTTCACTACTATGTCTCTCGGGTTCCTCATTTGTACAAGAGAGAGGGAATGATGGAACCCACTTCCTAGCACTATTTTAGGACTGAGGGATTCAATCGAGGGCTACAATAAAGGTATATAATACATGTTGTATGTGAAGTGTATATAATAATGGTTGATACATAGTAAGTATTGGTTAAATAGGTCAAACAAATCCACGTTTCCAAAATGGCTTTGAATAAAATTATAAGATAGTCAAGAGTGTATTAAATTAATTTCTAGGGTATGTTGAAAAGCTGTTGGAAACAAGGAGTATGTTCGTTTGAGATATAGGATGTGGGTAATCACCTAATCTCCCTTAGCCTTTCTTTTATTATTTGGAGAAGAGGAAAGTGCCTATCTGAGGGAGTTGTAATGAATAATAAAATAAATATATTTAAGAGAATCCAGGACAGATAAACCCCTCAGGACCAATAATGAGAGTAGCGATACCAGGAGGGGAAGGGGAAAGTGGGAGAGAAGGGGGAACCAATCACACACAACCCCCTCCCTGGGGGTCAGACAACAGAAAAGTGGGTGAAGGGATACATGGGAAAGTGTACCTGATCCTTTTCAAAGACCTCGGCTGAAGATTTGGATAGCACACATTGAGGGATAACGATTGTTTTATAATGGATATGAATAGCATTTCCTTGTGGACCATATATTGTTCCAGTAGGAAACAGATAATCTATTATGACATTTCAGTGGGCTGGAAGAAGATAGATAAATCAAATGCAAGTTGTCTTATTTCTCTTGCCAATGAAAGATAAATGTCTTAATGGATTAGCAATCATGAAATATATAAGTATTTATAATACAGCACTGCTTTTTAACACCATCTGCCAAAGAATGGTATTTATTCAGCCACTGATAGGAGAACAGATTTTCTTCCACATTATGCAGGGAAGGAAATACAGCTTTGTGTTAACGAGCATGCACTTTGTATTTCGCCAGCCTAGGTTCTAATGAAATTCTGTAATTCACTAGCTGTGCAATTTCGATAATATCACTTAACCTCTTTACTTGTCTATAAAATTATAATAATAACCCTACCTTTTAAAATAGTTTAATCCATCAATTAGAGCTACGTATGGAAAATATTCAGCCAAGTGCCTAACAGATGTAAGTACTCAATAAAAGATAACTATTATCATCTTTCCACTCGTCAAAACTGAATATACACAAGATGAACAGTTGCAAAGTATTTAAAACTTCTGGAATGCTGAGGGATTTTGTCAATAAGTTCTTCTGCTCACCCAGGCCTATAGGTCTCTATATTTCAATGGAGGCCTATGCTCAGCTC
>NW_022103904.1:6874023-6891353 GCF_000313985.2 Echinops telfairi
GTATCAGAGAACCATGGGTATTGCGCTAGCTTGTCCTCTATGGTCACTATGTGTCAGCATCAACTCGATGGCAGTGAGTTTGTGTTTGTTTTATGTGCATGTGTGTGTGTTTGATACATTTCTACATCATTTATAAGAGCCAATTTTTAAACAATTCCTTGCAGCTTTATATGGAAAATACTATTAACATTCTTACATGAAGAAGAATGTGGCACTAACATATAAGGAAGGGTTATTCACAACCTGCGACATGCACATGACACATCTTGCTTGCTGAACGGGAAGAGGGCTTGAGCACTGGCGGATGAAGATCAAGGATTCCAGCTTCCAGTGTTTATTATGACTCCGTGTAAAGTAGATGGAAGTCCCCTCAGCTGGGCCAGTGGGTAATATCATGATCAGTGGAGAAAAGGTTGAAGTTGTTGAGGATCGTATCTTGCTTGGATTCGCAATCCATGTTCATGGAAACAACACTCAAGCGATCAAATGACATATTGCATTGGGTAAATCTGCTGAAAAGCAAAGATGTTCCTTAGAGGGCTATAGTACACCCAAGCCTTGGTAATTTCTGTTGCCTCATAGGCATGTGAAAGTTGGACATTAAATAAGGAAGACCAAAGAAGAATCAATGCATTTGAATTATGGTGCTGGTGTAGAATGTTGAAAGTACCATGGACTGCTAAAAGGACAAACCAATCTGTCTTGGAAGAAGTATGGCTAGAGTGCACCTTAAAGGCAAGATGGCCAAACTTTGTCTTCTATACTTTGGACATGTTCTCAGGAGAGACCAGTCCTTGGAGAAGGACATCCTGCTTGGTAGAGAGGAGGGGACGTGAAGAAGAGGAAGGCCCTCAGTGAGATCGATTGATACCGTGGCTGCAACAATGGGCTCAGGCACAGGTACAATTGCAAGGATGATGTAGGACCGGGCAGTGTTTCCTTCTGGGGTACATAGGATTGCTCTGGGTCAGAACTGACTTAATGGCACTTAACAAGAACAATAATTATAAGCATATTGAACCAAAGTGGTTCAGTAAATTACATTCAGTAAATGAATGTAATTCAGTAAATGATAATAAATAAGTGACAGAACTTGAATTGAACCTTCATATTCCGATTTTAGAATCCATATTTTTAATCACCTTGTTCTAAATACTTCTCAAGAACCTTGTCTATAAAGCCTCCTGATCTATATTTACATCCATTTTATGCTCTTAATCACAAAGTTTCTTAGCCTAGCTGGCATATCTCTGAGCTGTACATGTATTTCTTCTTGTATGATTAAATATAAAAACTTCCTAAGGTTACTGTAAGGAACAAAGCAATGACAAATATAAACTACCTGAGGGCCTGGTAGTACAGTGAGTTATGCATGAGACTGCTAACCACAAGGGAGTGAGTCACTCCTTGGGAGAAAGATGAGGCTTTCTTCTCCTGTGAGGAATTACAGTCTCAGATAGCCACAGGGGCAGTTCTCTTCTGTACTATAGTCACCATGAGTCAGAATTGACTCTATTGCCTGGGCTACAGTACAAACAAACAAACAAACAATGAAAAAAACAAACATTGCCATCAAGTTGATAGCAACTAATAAGACCCTTTGGGAGAAGGTGGAACTGCACCCTGTGGGTTTCTGACCCTGTCACTCTTTATGGTAGTAGAAAACCCCACCTTTCTTCCACAGAATAGCTGGGGGTTTCAAACTGTTTAGCTTGCAGTTAGTGGTCCAACCCTTAAGCACTACCTCACCAGAGCTCCCCCTGGTCTACAGTAAGCATGCAGTAAAGGGTAGTCTGAAATGATAGCATATACCTTTGCAGCTTAACATATTCTAGTTCTCGAACTCCTAGGCTCTATGAGGTAATACCGTGGACATATGCATAATTTGAAGCAAAAAGGCATTGATATTTTTGTATAATCCAATAGATAAGATGCCCACATGGAAAAGCACACCAGCCTGTGTGATCACGAGGTGTCTATTGAATCAGGTATTAGGCATTGAAGAACAAAATATCATATCATTGTGAATGAGGGGGAGTATGGAATGAGGACCCAAAGTCCATCTGTAGGCAACTGGACATCCCCTTACAGAAGAGTCGTGGGGAGGAGATAAGCCAGTCACAGTGCAGTGTAGTAACGATGAAACATACAACTTTCCTCTAGTTCCTAAATGCTTCCTCCACACCTCCCCCCCACTATCATGATCCCAATTCTACCTTACAAATCCGGCTAGACCAGAGGATGTACACTGGTACAGATAAGAATTGGAAACACAGGGAATTCAGGACAGATGAACCCCTCAGGACCAATATTTATGAGTAGAGATACCAGGAGGGGAAGGGGAAGGTGGGATAGAAAGAGGGAACCTATCACAAAGATCTGCATATAACCCTCTCCCTGGGGGACGGACAACAGAAAAATGGGTGAAGGGAGACATTGGACAGTGTAAGACATGAACAAATAATAATAATTTATAAGTGATCAAGGGTTCATGAGGGAAGGAGGGTGGGGGAGGGAGGGGGAAAATGAGGAGCTGATACCAAGGGCTCAAGTAGAAAGCAAATGTTTTGAGAATGGTGAGGGCAACAAATGCACAAATTACTTGACACAATAGATGTATGTTTGGATTGTGATGAGTTGTATAAGCCCCCAATAAAATGCTTTAAAAAAAAAAAGACCTGACTGGACACAGGTAAGCAGTTCACACTCGATCTTTTTGATCAGGGAAGTAGCATTTACATGCGTGTTACCTCAGTCCCTTCAGCGTGAGAGTTACACAGAAACCCAGCGCTTTGGCATCAATCACTAGGCTAGGCAGGCTCTTCATAAGAAAACCACTTCGAATTTAAGATTTGATACCATCTACGGGCTAGAAATTATAGTAGTGCCCATGGTTTCAGGGTTTCTAGTTTGTCTTTATTAAGGCAGAGGTAAGTATCCCTATCTTACTTTATTCCTACATGGCTATGGCTCAGGATTGGACGACTGGCTTGTTTTCAGCTTCTTCTGAGGGGTTCAAGGTCCCCTGTTCTTTCAAAATGAAAACGTCCCTAATCTCTACCCTCAAGTCAATGGACATTTGTTTGTTCAAATCTCATACATGGTGAGCAACTCACCACAAAGTTGATGGTTCAAGCCTGCTAGCTTCCGAGGGGAAAGATGAGACCGTATATGCCCCATTAAAGATGTCCAGTCTTAGAAATCCAAAAGGCACAGTTTACTCTGTCTTACAGCAGCACTCTGCATCAGAATCTACTGGATGAGTGGGAAGGACCCCCTGAAGAACCGGTTCTACCCCCAAACACCATTATGAGATTGCCGGAAAACGTTCCATTTATACCAATGATAGCTCTGGAAGCAATGTAAATCACAGCAGTCAAAACATTTTATGCATAATGCACACAATTTAAATATATATATATTTTTGGTGATAATATGCAAAATGAAACACACATTTGTTCACAATTTATGCATAGCTCAGGTTGACACTGGTCAAATATTTCATAATGTGTCACAAATTTCACTATCCCTAACCCTATTTTTATAGCAGCATTAATTGAGACTCTTGCATCGTAATGTTCTCATCTGTGTTTTAGATTAATTGTTTTCACTTTGAACTCATATAGATAATTAGTTACAAGAACACAATGCCCAAGACAAACATTCTTTATTAACTGAGCTAAGTTGTTGTTTAATGATGGCTTTGTGGGATAATTTTGGTTCAAGTTTTAAATATTATATTCAGGAATGGAATCTCTTTTAAAAAAACTTATTTATCTACAAAATAATGAGCTTTAAAGGTTCTTACTCATTAAATGTTCTTGCTTGGACACCAAACACTCAATATAATAGATTTTGAACTAGAGATTAGGTAGTAGTGAAAAGGCTACACATGTAGCTTATTAATAAACAACATTGGGGACATTCATATAAATATTGTTACCTTGAAAATATTGTTTTGAAATGGTGATATTTAGCTAGTGAAATAGCTCTAGAGTTTTATATCCATGCCAAAACTGTTGTGCAAAATCTTTGCTTGCACAACTAAAGGCTCTCTAGCATCTCCCCTTAGAAATGCTATTGTTGTTCATGGGCATCAGATAGCTCTAACTCATGGGAACCCTTGTACAACAGAGTGAAACATTCACAGTTCGACAGCATCTTCACAGTATTCGGTAAGTTGTGTACATTAATGCGACCTTCTGACCTATTGGATACCTTCCAACCTAGCACTCACAACTTTCAGCACGATTATCAGACTATATTCTGTTGTGACCAAAGACTATTTAATGACTATCTTTCTGACATAGATCAGAAGGCTTTTCTTCCTAGTCTGCCTTAGTCTGAGACTCTGATGGTATTCAAAATATAAAAAGGATGTTCTTAATCATCGTAGCCAGCCCCCAAAGTATCTCAACTATGCAGATGAGTGGTTATAGTCAATTTTAGCTTGTCCAAAAATAATACCTTATTTTTACAAACATTTTTTTCAGTTCAACAATTTTACATGTATTATACACTAACATTAAGTAAAGTTATACCATGCAACCATTACCACTGTTTTTTTCATGATTGTTTACACACACACACACACACACACACACAAACAATGTGTATTAAGCAATGGCTTTCTCTTTTTCCCTATTTTCCACCATTGAGGACTCATTAACAATCATAATTGACATTTATTTCCCCAATAGGGGATATATACATCTAAATAGATAACTTTAGTATTGTTGTTGTAGAGGGTAATGCAAGATAATATGTGCTATTCAAAAGAATGTTCTTGGCAGCAAGATCAAATAGATTTTCTTTGATTATATTCCATCAATTACTTAATATCTTGCCACATTATAATTTGCTTCATATGTGGATCTTGAATTACTTATGCAAATGTTGCAGTATTTTAGAGTTTCTAATTCTTTTTCTTCCTTATACCATGTAACATTTGCTCATTTATTTTGTCTGATTTCATACCTTTATAGATGGGCTTGTTTCCACCTTCCCATTCTTTGTCCCTCTACTTGTTTGCTCTTTCTCTCTTCCTAAGAACCTTTTTACACTTTATTATCCTTGATGTTTTAGGTGTAAATCCCCTTTTTATTTCTTTTTTTCACTTATTGTGTTAGATTCTCAGTTGATGCTGTCTGCACACATATCCTCTATTATTGTATCTTTTTTGTAGCAATCTTTTGGAAATCTTGTTTCTTTTATGAAAATGCTAAGCTTCATTCTCACACTTATTTTTTCACTCTTGATGTCATACTCCTTAATTCTTTTTTAATGTTACTATGCTTAGGTGAAAGTTTACATTTCAACCTCAAGCTTCATACACAAATTGGTCTGTGGAATTGACTAGTTATTGGTACTCACCATGTAAATCACTTTCATTTATTTAGCCAGTGCCCAAGTTCTGGGTATATTTTCAAATTGTATTCAATCTGGCAACTCTATCGAGTTGTTATCTACTGGGGAAAGGCTGGGGGAAGATGCACGGGAGGCAGGGCATGAGGAAAGAAGGAGCTAAAGAATCGTCCTTATTTGTAGAGCAGACAGAAAACGCCAATCAAACAAAATACAGCATCCCACACAACGAATTCCCATAGACTGTAGGGTCGGGAGCCCTGTGGTAGGGAGGGAACTGTTAAGAGCATTAAGTAGATTTTGAAATCTCTATATGCCCTTGCTTAAATAAAATTTTTTTCTTATTATTTCCAAAGTGTAATCTTTTTCATTAAAGTATAGGAACATTTTTAATGTTCTTGACTAAGTAGAAATTTTTTTTCAAGGAAGATTGCATCATTTTACATTCCTACCAGTGAAATGTCACCATCCCCTTAAAAATAAACAAAGATACCCATGCATTGGTTAATATTGTTTTTCAAGTTACATTTATTGTTATTTTCAAACGAATCCCTTTACTAATTGTTGACATTGAATATTCATTCACATTACTTGGTGCTCATGCAAATCTCATTTTTGTGAAATGTGTAGACTGAGGCTCAGAGATCTTAGGAATTATTAAGGTCACACAACTTGCAAGTGTTTGAAAGCACATGAGAACATCATGTTACTTTGCCAAATGATAATTTAAGGACACAAGAGTTATCTGTTCAGTTAAGTCACCTTTGTATGGCAGATCTAATTATTCAGTCTCTGGATCTTAGATGTAACTAATTATCTCATGCATTTTGTGTTCTTGAAAAATACTGTGTATAAAGACTCTACTGTGTAAAAATACTGTGTATAAAGATTCTTGAAAAATACTGTGTATAAAGACTCTACCCCCTTCTACTTGTTTGCCCTTATCATTGGGTAAGGTTTGCAAGAACAGAGATTTCAAATGATTCATGGAAAGAGCTTTCTCTGAAATCTACTTATCACTTTACTTGTCCTTCTTCAAAATAAGCAATCACAAATTTTATATTTATATCTATGTCTTTATTCTAACAAGTCTAAAACATGAGCAAGTAACACTATTCTGCAACAGTGAACTCAAACATAAGAACCACTGTGAGGCTGGACCGTGGTTCCTTCAGTTATACACAGGGTCGCAGTGAGTCAGAACAAACTTAGCAGCACCGAACAACAACTCTCTACCAATCTTGATTCTATAAGATCTTTTAATGGTCAGGATTAAATATTCTCTTTTCTAAGGTAGTGGAAGACTTCAGAGTAAACTGAAGGTTACCAAAAAGAATGGTATATTTTGAGAATGATATAAGAGAAACCATCCTTTAGTATGGCTGGACCTATAGAAGCCCCCATGTGATCATTGCACAGAAATTAAAAATCTTGAACTCAGTGAACCTGGGATTGTCCTAACTCTATCATGCATAGTTATGTGTCACTGGGAAGGTTGTATTAATACCCTAAGTTTAACACTAACTCTGATCCTTTCATTTTAAACCTCTTTCAACTTCAATGTCTTAATCTGGAAATAAAGGCTAACATCAGTGTACCTACAAAATTGGGGCAATGATTGTTTACTTATAGCATTTGTGCCTTCCATTTGAAAGGCCCAGGTTTCCTTACTGGCTGATGTCTCTCAGTAAGGTTTGTATGTTATAGAACAGGTTTCAGTGAAGCTCCCAGAATAAAACCAACTAAAAAGAAAGGCCTGGTAATGTAGTTCTAAAAATCAGTCAATGAATACCCGATGGATGAAACTCTATTTTCAATTCATCATGGTGATGATGTAGGACTGTTTCATTGAGCTTGGGGTTATCATTAGTCAGGAGCAAAATCAATACCAACTAAAAACCAGCAATCAACACACAGAATTGCAAGGATTATATGAAACGATAAACATAGAGTCCTTGACACCGTGGTTGACACATTATTAATCAAAAAAACAAAAACCTGTCCCTGAGTTGATTCCAATCAACTTGTGGTGACCTCATGCGTTACAGAATAGAACTGCTCAAGAGTGTGTTCTTGGCTGCACTGTTCACTGAAGCAGACGACAAGACATTTCTTCCTTCGGTCTACTGGACAGAGTTGAGCCACCAGCATTTCGGCTAGTAGAGTACACACGGTGCCAACCAGGAACCTTGGCACATCATAGTATCTTGGGAAATAGTAAATATTCTGACAATGACTAAGAGCTGGAGAGCAAGGAGCGAGAACAGCCCCCTGGCATATTGAAGGGACTGCTCCTTCGGGAAAGTCACATGACATAAATCTCAGAAGGCTTGTACTCTTTCCATGGAGTCATTTATTGTAAGTCAATTTTTAGAATAAAATTGTTTTTACTTACATACCTTCTCCCACGTATCAATATGGTTAGTTTCCAAAGACCAGGTCATTATAAAAAAATTAGGCATTGTGCAAACATGAAGAATAACCACCCTGGATCACAAAAAGGGGAATGGCTACATGGTTATTTAACTGCCAAATCACATCATTAGATAACTGCCGGACCACTGAGAATCGTAGCCTGACTTCGTTGACTCATGCCCTTAAGCCTCTCAGCATTGTTACTGCCATACATACACCATTAACACGCAACACAGTTAGATAATAGGTTGTTAAAGGTTGTCATCAATGTAAAATTGGAAGAGAGAAGCAATGAGAAAGAATCATCTCTAAAATGCCAGCATTCTTAGAACAGACTGAGTCTGGACTCCCAAGTGGGCTTATGTGTGTGCTTTTTAACATACCTGAAAAAGAAAAAGGCCAACCTTTGGGGGTGAAATCATATATTAGAGCCTTTAGAAAGTTAATGTGAGAAATGCAAAATGAATTGTGCTGAGATTCAGAGAAGGAAGCTTTGGACACCAGTTGGAAGTTGCACACGGTGTATGGTATAAAAAAGTGCACTTTGATGTTTCTCGGAGGACTGAGTGCTCCCATCAACAAAGACATGGCTTGTATGGAGCTGCTGGTGGTTTTGAACTGGCAATCAATGCTCAACCAAAACACCAGGGCTCCCTGGATTATGGTGAGATCTGTCTGATGACCACTTCTTAGTTGGGTAAACATGAGTCAAAAACAGCTGCCTGTGAAAAGACTTCTCTCCTCAAAATGATGGTGCTTCTACAAGGGTGTAACTGGCAAGGATATTCTTGGCGTTCCTTGAGAACACCCCAGGCTGCTGGGGTAATTGATTTCCGAAGGCTAGTCATTAACAGGCTTCCTGCATTCCTCCTCCTTTGACAGGCCCAGCTGTGAGATACAGCAAGTTCAAGATGTCGGCCGTCAGGCCGCCTCCTCTGCTCGGGCAGCACACCGTGCACATCCTGAAGGAGGCCCTGCAGTACGATGACCACACCATCGGGGAACTGCTCAAGGCTGGAGTGGTGACCCAACATGAAGCCAAGTGACAAGAAAAAGGCTCGCTTCCTCAAAACCACAGTCTGAATACGCTTTACTGGCAATGACGATGCTTTTTCGGGATCCTTCTCCCCAGTTCTGGTGGCACTGCAAAGAAAACATTGAACAGCAGTAGATTTCCTGCCAGGCAATTGCAGACCGGTTCTTGTATGAATGAATTAAGTGCCTTTCAAATGCACCATTTCTTCTCATATCACTTTTAAAGATAATTGTTTAATTGTAGATTTGTGTGTGTACAATGATTTAATATTTTCCTAGAAAAAAACACCTTCCTCATTCAAATCATGCTAATAACCGAATCACTTGTCTCTCCCACCCACACAGACCTGACAGAGAACAGATCTCTTAACCTTCTGTACTTGCAGAGCCTTCATTGAAACCTTTGTTGGGAAGTCAAACCAGCAAGTGGAGTGACAGTCTCTGTGATTGGTTTTTCAACAGAGTAACTTAATTTTGAGCTCCTGAACCCTGTGTTCATCGGTAACAAACCAGGCACTTTGTTGATGTCCACTGTAAAACTAGACGCCCTGCTACCTTGGGGGAGTAAATATTTGCTTTATGTTGTATTTCTCTGGTGATTTCCTGGTATGTGGCAGAAAATCAATTTCCATCCACTTTCGGGTGTCAGTCAGTGTCTGTCTTGGGGGCCGAAGACTGGTTCTTCCATCATTGCCTTATTTCAAGCCAACTGAAAATGCGACAGGTTTTTAAATGAATTTCACGTGCAACCCAGGTATTAAATCATGTGTAATTAATTACAAAAGAGAGGGAGTGGGAAAGTAATTCCTTGTAATCTGAGCTACCCTTGCAAAGTAATGGATCATGCTTTGTATTAACTATTTCCATTTATTAGTATTTTCAAAATAAAGTAAAACATCGCTCTGTCCAGAAGATGGGAAGTAATGTGCACATTTGTTTCAGGATACAATGCCTCTGGATTAGTTCATCACCAAGCCCAGGTACAGACAAGAAAGCAGATGAGACACCGACCAGTATCCCGATATGACCTCAACTCAGAGCTGTTAGCGCCAACTATTTTAAAATAATGTTATCACATACCAAGTGGCAATTGAAAGTTAAATTACAGATGTTCATTTTTCAAACTGTTTTAGACGCCATTTTATTTTTTATTAGAATGAACTAAGCTATTTCTCCAGGCTGTACACCCAATGTTTCTAGAATCAAGGATTCCAAATGAATAGAAAATTCATCTTCTTAAAGACCTTATGGGACTTTTTAGACGAAAGCCTACTAATTTTTAAAACATTGTCCTCCCTGCTTTTATTTGTGTGGACATCTTATTTTGAACATCTCCTAGTTAAACATTTGTCAGACAAGGGTAATTAGACGCCTTCTTCAGTGCTTTCCTCCCAATGGCTGATTCGTGGCTATCTACTTGAAGACATCCCTATCAAGGCCAGCATCTGAATGAAACACACACACACACACACACACACACACACCATGGAAGCTTATAAAAGGTTGGATGAAAGAGACTAAGCAAAAGCATATACTTTTTGTAATCTATACACCATTTCTCCTACTAAATAGAAATGTCTGACCCAGCTAGGTATCTTGAAATACAAATTATTTGGTTTCAGAGTTAACACTAAATATCCTAGTATCCCTATGTTTAGAAGGATTTTTTTAAAAGATTGATCAATCTTTTTGGATCTTGTGACACTATTACTGATGCAATAATAAAAATGCTTATACTTGAGTATAAGCCGACCCAAATATCAGCCGAGGTGCCTAATTTTACCACACATACTGCATGAAAAATGTGCTGGAAAACTCAGCTTATACATGAGTATATACAGGATTGGCTATTAATTAATTACTTCTCACATTCATGACAGAGTCATGTGATACTTTATTTTAAAAACACTGGTAAATCAAAATTGTTAATACAAAGTAAGAAAATACCTCTAAGATATTCAGATGAACAACAACAAGATTTAGTCTTCAGACATAGTAGAAACACCATTGAGGCAAAGATTATGTCTCCAGGATGACCATGGTGTAGCTCTCCATTTCCAACTACACGACTCAAAATGATCCATCATCATCTTGAAAGCTTTGTGTCTTTGGGTCACCCCAAAGAAAACATTCATTCTACTAATTGGGGTGAGGGAATAATTCAGAATATATTTCATGTTCTGATAGTTAATTAGTCTTGAAAGAAACACTGTTGCTTGCTAAAATTTCTAACAATATGCCCCAGATCAAGTTATGCTTATAAACAAATGTGCTGTTTTAATTATCAAGGCCTATTATCTTACACATTTCTGAAACTGAACACACTACTAAGATACCATATGCTCAAGTTCAATTTCTGTCAAGGCCTGCCTTCTGGCAGGTTTGAGACAGAGCTTGGCCCAGAAATATTCCTGGAAACGTAGTGGGTTAATTATTTTGGAATAGAGGGTATGTCCACAGCTTTCTTCCCTTGGTGAATGTTTTTTTTCCTTCACTTTTTGACTATCTGGTTAATCAAATATAATATTTTCCACTATACTGTCTGAGATGCTGAATATTTCTCTAGCAGAAGAGAAATTAATATTGACTAACTTTGTGTATCTCATGGATCTGATGTTTCCTTGATCTACCAAATATAAATTAGAAGTGAGATCAAGATTTTAAAAACACAAAAGTTCTTCTTTGGGCTGTTCCTTATTAAGTTCTTATCTAATAATAGATAGCACGACACATTCTCTGCCACTGAGTCGATTATATGAGGGCTTTATCATGAAGTCTCTCTAAGCATTCCTATCAGCCTCCTTCAAGGAAGCTCACATCACTCACTATCTCCCTGGATTGCATATTTCAGCACTGCTTCTTTTGCTGGGTTAGTATGTTCTGTGTTTTAAACGCTTTGAAGATGTGAGTCTTGCTTGTCACTCTCCCCTGTGACTGTATAACAGACGTAACCCATCTGAGAAGGAATGCCTCGCGCAAGGCTGAACAGAGTGTCTAAATCTTTCGTTTCTTCTCCCAAATGCTCATAACTGATTCAAAACTAGTAAAGGATCTGAGTATATCAGCAAAGGACCCTCTGCCCTATCCATGCCCTGACCATGGATGATTCCGTTCCAAACTTTTCTACCAAGATGATGATATTCTTGTTTAATCTACATATCTTTGTGAAATATCACTTCTGAATAAGCTGTTATTAGTGATAGGGTTCTTCAGTTGATACAATGAGCCTGAAAATAAAAATATTTGTTAACCTTGACTGTCATATCAGTAATCAATCAGCTGCTGTGGAGTTGATCCTCACGTACATCTCTTGTGTCTTTGAGTTCAACTATGCTCCATAGGGTTTCTAATGACGTTTTTGGTAGTGGATCACCAAACCTTTCTTCCGAGGTGCCTCTGGGTGGCAAACTGCTTGCAGTTGAGCACATTAACTGTTTGCCACATGTAGGACCCAAAGATCTTTACCAAAACTAAACACACTGCTATCAAGTCAATTTCGACCCACAGAGATAGGGTTTTTGAAGCTATAAATCTTTATGATCCAATATTTACCCAATATAGCCACCAGGACTCCTTCAGTGATCCTTAAACCTCCCAACCATTACTGTTGAAGCAAATCTGACCCATAGATAGGGTTTCCAATTCTGTAAATCTACCAGGGCAGATTGCCTCAAGTTTTTCCCATGGAGTGATTAGTGGGTTTGAACCTCTGACCTTTCAGTTAGCTGTTCAAGGCTTACCTGACAATGCCACCAGGGCTCCTTCCAATGAGATTTCAAAACAAAACTCCCATTGCATCATTTCTGACTCATAGCAACCCTATAGGACAGGGTGTAATGGCCCCTGTGGGTTTCTGAGATTGTAACTGTTTACAGGGGTAGAAAAATCTCATCTGTTTTCACTCATAGAAGTTGGTGGTTTCAAACTGTGGACCTTAGAATTTTAGCAAAGCATGTAACCACCCACTACCAATGATACTGTGTAGACCAAAAGATCAAGATATCCCTTTTCTTTTTTCTTTTGTTTACCCTTTGGCATTATTACTGATGCAATAACTGTTGGCTATGGGAGAAGAGGAGATTCAGGAAAAAGGACTATTTTCCCATTCCATATAGCTGTTAGGGAAAACAAAAAACACATCACAGAACCTTTTATATTGAGGTCCAGAAGTTTGCTTAGGTATCAGGATATAATTTTATCCCTCTTTATATGCCTCTTGAAGTAATACTCAAGTTAAATGTTTTATCAATAATTACTCTCAGGAGGTTTTTGAACAGCTTCTCCATGAGACGCGCTCAGCTGTCATCAAACACAAGTACCCCTGGACTTTTAAAGAAAGCTGGCCATCTGCAGGACACTTTTATTTAGAGGCTTTAGTGCTGCGGCAAAAGCAACAGTAATGGTCACATTTCCCCCAACCACCATCTGAAAATGTCCCCCAGCATGATCTCAGGAGGTAAAGGTACTATAGAGAAATGAGATAGTTAAAGTTTATTGTGCCAACCTGGTCGATAAACACAAGTGTTAATTGAAGGGTGGAGGGATAAATGACTCAGTGAACCTCGCCTTTCTCCGGTATCTTGCTTTCTGATGGTCGGACTAGGTGCAGCTGCCTTAGCCAGTTCCCTGCTTCAGCTGGCAAATCTCACTTCCTGTGAGACATCCCTGAGAAGAAGCCACATGGACCTACCCCGATGCAGACCTGGGTGCTGAAGCAGCCGTGTGGAGACCCCTGCCAGCACTGAGATGCTTCCACATTCACTGATTTGGCTTTCCTCCTGCAGTTGGCGTCATTGCGTGTCTTTGGTAAGATGGAGGAGGACTTTGTGGATTGGTGTTGGCCATATGGGTTAATGTTGGACTTGTGGGCTTGGGCAGCACTGTGTTGGGCTGTTTTCTTGATGTGCCCTTAACCTTTATATAAAACTCTCTCTTATACATGAGTTTCTATGGATTTGTTTCTCTAATGTACCCAGACTAACACAACAAAAGTTAAAAGGGTATTTGGAATGAATTGCACAGCCTTAATGGATCCCAATACTTTGCATCAATGCTAAGGTGACCAGATTTTAACATTGGTAAAGTGGGACACCATTGATAAAACTCATATCCTGGTGAAATAGCCACATGGCAACCGAAAACCATATACAGTACCCTAGCTCGTTGTTCATTCTTTCCAAAAATCAGGACTTTTTTAAAGCCACCGGACGTGGGAAAAATTGTTAAAAATCGGGACTGTTCCACCAAAAGTGGGACATCTGGTCACCTTATATACATGCATGCCACATAATCAGGAAAGCAGAGCAAAAAGAAGAGAGAAAGGTTTGAAGGAAGGAGACTTGGAATAGGTCAACTTGATTGGCAGGCTAGGAAAAGCTAGGCCGTCTTCAGGAAAGTAGTCCCATGAGCAAATCTACTCTGTAGACGCTGCAGAGCTAATGAGCAGTAAAGGCACACTGGTATGACGTTACCAATACACAAACACTATCTAGAAGACACATTTCACCTCACACACACCCCAACTTTTCTTGATAAGTGACTTTTCTCCAGTTTCTTAACATCTGAAGTCCCAAGTGGCTGTTCAGTCTCTTGCCTTTCTATACTATGCTTGATAAAAAGCTGTGCTCAGCACAATGTTGCCTCCTCCAAGAACCCCATGTCCTCGTTCCCAGATATAAATTACATGACACCGTGTCATGAGCGGCCATCTCAAAGCGCTGGGTGTCTTAAAGCTTCAGAAATGTATTGTCTCAGTTCCGCAAGTCCACAATCCACAATCCGCAAGTCCAACACAGCTGTGTTGGTTCCTGCTGCCAGCTGGGGGAAGATTCTGTCCCACGTCTCTCTCCTAGTTGCTGGCTGCTCTTGGCAATGCCCTCCACTACTCGTCTCATGGCTGTCACTTTTCTGTGGATGTCTCCCGTGCCTCTTCTCCTCTTTTAGAAGAGCCACAAATTAAATTGGGACCTGCTTTGTACTAGTATGGCATTTCACTAATTTCTCACATACATTTTCAATGACCCTATTTCCAAACAAGATCAGATTTACAGGTGCCATAAGTGAGGACTTCAACATATGCCTTGGGAAGAATTTAATCCAAAATACATGGCAAGGGGGGAAATAAGAATGTATAAAGTTGCTAAGAAGCTGACCTGAAAATAAGATGATCTTGTATTTTCTAAGCGAATCCCTTGTAAACATAGGAGTTCTTTAAATGTGGAAGGGGAAGGGAGCAGAGCCTGTGTCTGAGTGATTTGGTCTTCAGGGTGATGTGATATGATATGAGGAAAACTCTTATCGGGCATCACTGACTTTGATGAAAAGAGGGATTATCAGGCAAGGAATGAGGACACTCTTGAGAAACTGGACAAGTCATCCTTGTCTGTTCACTGCCATGAAATTCAAATCTTTACAGGCAACCACCTTTTCCTTTCTCAGAGTGGCTGGTGAGTCTGAACCCCCGACCTTGCAGTTAACAATCCATTGATGAACCCACAGTGCCACCAGGGACGCCTATTCTCAAGCCTCAAGAAAGAAACACGGCCCTGCTGGCAATGCTTCTTAGCCACCAAGAGGCATCATCAGCTCCTTCCCTCTGTTGTTGCTGCAGTGGCTGTTAGTTGTCATGGAGCTGGACAGACCCATAGCAACCCAATGCACAACAGAAAGAAATAATGTTAAGTTCTGCACCACCCACACAATTGTTCCTACCCCTGAGCCCCCTAGATTTGTAAAATAAGACATTTGTGTAGCTTGAAACCATTTGTGGTCATCTGTTACAGCAATAGTAGGAAACTAATAGAAAGATCACTTTCCTTAGAAATGTCAGCACTTTCTCTACAGAGCCAACAACTGCCACCCTCTTAGAATTTCATTTCTTTGCCATATTGCCTTTCCTGTCTACTTTATTTTTAACCTTCCCTTTTCCCCTTTTATTCTGTGGATCTCTTTCCATCCCTCTCCTCCCCATCTTCCTTCTCCGTGGTGATAATCTTTTCTTCTTCCTCTCTTTTGTGTCCTGCTTTTCCTCTCTCCCCTTTCCCATCCACAGACAAGCACGTACTTACGTACAGTTACACATTCATGTGACCCAACCACGGACATCAAGCCTGTGACTGACATTTCGGAAGTCGAATTGGCTCAGTCATTTGAAGATAGTTTGTGTCATTCTGGCTGTGACCTCACCTCCACAGCAAGCTGGTGTTAATCTCTGGATGTGGGCTTTCTTAGAACACCCGCAGGCTACTTCTCCTCCTCTCACACGAAGGGAAGAAATGAATGAAGGAGTGTTCCAAAGCCAACTCTGGGTTGTAACAGAGTCCATAAGCTCCCTACCTGTTTTACTTATTTTCAGGTCCCATCAAATAAGCATAAATATATAAATAAAATCCAGAGTGAAATCTAGGCCCTTTCCCCCAGCTAGACACTCAGAGCTAACCCTCCCAAATCTTCTTGTGCTGGTTCCCTGGAGTTCATCAAACAAGGGCAAGCGAGAAATGTGATGCTTGATGTTTGGACTCCAACACTAGACCTGTGTTTTATTTCCCTTCCTTAAATAAGACAGGCTTACATGACTTACCAGACTCCCTATGTGCCGAGGGGAGCTGTGCTCCACAGGGTTTTAATTTTCAGAGGCAAGGTGACAGGCCTTTCCTCTGGCTCTCCCCTGGGTGGAACTGGACCTCCCGCTCGATACGAAGCTGGCTGTCACATGGCTCCAGGAAGATGTGCCTTCTCCTTTTCCCTTGATGTGGACGTCTTGTGAGCAGTGTGAATGGGTGTTCATGGGGCTCTTTGCTTTCTTCTTTAAATAGGATTAAAACACACACACACATTTTGACATAGCCCACTGCCACATTTTTCCTATCTACTTTCTTTGCTTTTACAAATGATCTGAATGACAGTCTATTCAACACAAATTGGTTTCTTTGGCTCCTAACCATGTATAATGGAGAAACAATGTTTTATTGCTACTCACCTTATCACCCACACCCTTTCCGCTTTGCCAAGAATGTTTGCACTAGTATTCAGTATGATGCAAGACCCTCAACTTCAGAACGTATACCCAAGATGTTGAGGGGAAAGAGATGGCTATAAAATGGCCACAGGCTTTTTTTTTTAGTCCCTTTACCTTTAAGGGAATCCTAAAGAAAATATTGCACGATCAAAGCATAGCTTGGTATGAGACACAGAAACCTGTTCCAACTTTGACACTCTTGAATTTATGGCTTTAAATTGTACGAAGACCATCCTGGCAGTTCTTGATGGAGGCTTTAAAATATACTACTAATTGACAATATTATATTTTCTGTTTGCTTTCCCTTAGAGAGATTCAAGATAATTGTGTACTTCCACCTTTTGGAGACTGTCGGATGATTGTTGGAGTACCGAGATGGTGTAAGCAGTTAATGCACTCAGCTAACACCTGAATGATGGGGTTTTATTCAACCCAGAGAGGTACTGCGCAAGAAAGCCCCAGTGATCGACTTCTGAGTAAGTAGCTGATGAAAACCCAG
>NW_022103904.1:6891835-6893647 GCF_000313985.2 Echinops telfairi
AGTCTAAGAAAATCCAAGCGAAATGATGTGGACTGAATTTGCAGGCCAGTGGTGGTGCTTTTAAAGACTTGTGAATCAGTTAGCTGAACTCACTGAGGTAAACACACACACACACACACACACACACACACACACACACACACACAGATGACAGTGATCAAAACTTTAGCAGCTGTTTCCACAAGACCAAGATGACATGAGGTCAAATGGGGAGTTTGGTGGGTCTCTGTGTAGTTGCGTTCCTGGGAGGAAGGTTTGTTAACCTGACAGACATAGAAAAATGTAGATCTTAAATAGGTCCAACTGGAGGTGGAAACAGATTTTTCCAGGAATCAGTGATTAGCTTTAATTCCCTGCACAAAATGGAAGAAGGTATAGTGTACTCATACTATGAAATAAGAACTTCTATTGTATTGTATTCTTTTTCTTAGGATAACAAATGAATAGAGTATATTAATACTGGAAGATTTTTTAATAGGTTCTACAATTGATATAAATTTGATGCTAAATTGTAGCGGTAATATAACAGCTAATTTCTATTAAGTTACTATGTGCAAGTGATCACTTGCGCTCTGTGATTTTTGTTCTATACCTTAGCAAATATGCCGTCGAAAGTGTGGTATTATGTCTAGCCTGAAGGTAGACCTCTGATCTGCTACATTCAATGAAGTGAAGTTTCTGCCCTTACTGATCCCTACCATTGTTGCTACAGTTGCTCCAAGTTTGTGTTTCTAAAACTAATATTATCTAGAAATTGGGGGACCTTATCAAAGTGGAAAAGGGCAAGACAAATCTAAATAAATCTTTGTACATGTATAGAAATAACAGAGTTCCCCTGATCACAATGGTTGACATGTAACTTCCTCCTAGAAGGATGGACGACAGAAAAGAGGGTGAAGGGACACAGCGGGCTGTGTAAACATGAAAAAATAATAAATTATGAATTATCAAGGGTTCATTAGGGAGGGAGGGTGGGGGAGGGGGGAAATGATCTGATACCGAGGGCTCAAGTGGAAAGATAAATGTTTTGAAAATGTTGATGGCAATATATGTACAAATGTGCTTGACACAATGAATAGCTGTATGGATTGTGATAAGAGCTCTAAGAGCCCCCAATAAAATGACTTTTAAAAAAGAAAAAGAAATAAACAGCTTCCAAGGAGGTTAATTCCATCCAGGCACCACTAGTACAATTCTGACTGACCCCTCAGGTATGCATTACATGTTTTCATCATTGTGATCCCATGCTGTGCCTTCCAGTCAGTAATGAACGTGAAACATGTATGAGAAGGCCATCTCTCTGCTCTGGTAGGAATTCAGACATTGGAAGAGTTCATTTCCTGTGTGGTTACCACAGTAGGGAGCCAGAAAGCCAACCCCCAGTGGTCTTTGCTTCTGATCCTCACCCATGCATTTTTGCCCTTTCCCACTTTTTACCAGGATGGGAATGTGCCATGAAAGATTGTTATTTATGAGATTAACAGGTTACTATCGAGTAGATTCTGATCATGATGAATTTATAGACATCAAAGTAGAGACTGTTTTTTTAACAAATAGATCACCAGGCCTCCTTGAAGTGCTTCTGGTAGAGTTGGTCCTTCAGCCCCTGTTGGCAGTCAAAGGATTCAACATTGGGAGGACCAGGGAGCCTCCTGTATGAGATTAGAATATGCAAACCGAAACTTCTGTTTTATTTCCTTTCTCTCTCGCACGCTCTCTCTCTTTCTCTCTCTGATTCTCTTATCATTTGCTCTATGGCAAGCCAACTGAGAAGTTTTAAAGAAAGGTCCAAATGTGAAGAACTGAGATCAC
>NW_022103904.1:6895003-6898880 GCF_000313985.2 Echinops telfairi
ACTGCAGCCTCAGCAGAGTCCAGCTGACCTCTCAATCAGCACATGTCCAGTAATGCTCCCTACACCCCGAAACCCTGCAGACTCAGAAATCACATGGCCATCTCTACAACATGGGGCTTCTGCCCAGGATGTAATCACATGGAAAAGACAACAAACACTTGTGAATTTCATTGGCTCTTTGAAAAAAAAATTACTGTGTGTTAGATGGGAGTTTACATTTCAGCTCAACACTTTTATATTTAATATTCAACAACCTAAACAACTTTTCAAGCCTCCCAGTAGTTTGTCCTGTCACTCCCACATTTTTTTGGCTCTTCTCCCATTTTTGGAATGTTGTCTTTCCCTTTACCAAAGCTAACATCTGTTGTCCCTCTTGCCTGTTGCTTCCCCTGCCCTCTCTTGCCCTTCATGTCTGATAACTGCCCAAATTGGCATATTTTGGTATAAAAATCTTCATTTTGATTTTTTAACGATGGTCTCATACAATATTCATCCTCCTGTGGTCAATTAACTTCACTCACCATAACATCCTCTAAATCCATTCACATCTGAAGATGTTTCACTGTTATTTTTTAGTGATGCATACAATTCTACTACTGTGTGTGCATCCACTTTATCCATTCTTCCACTGATGGGAATTGAGGTCATTTCCAACGTCTGCCAGTTGGAATAATGCTGCTGCTGTGTGCATATCTGCTTTGTCTTTGCTCATTTTTTACAGCATCTACCTAGTAGAGAGATTTCTTGGAGATATGGTATTTCTATCCCCCGCTCTTTGTGGAAGAGCCACACAGCTTTCCAGTTATTCTACAGTTTTATAGTCCCTCCGGCAGTCTTTGAGTGCTTCACTTTCTCCAGAATATTTTTTTCATTTTTTGAACTTTCTTATCAATGCCAGTATGAAATGATATCTCATCTTTGTTTTCATTTGTATCTCTGAAAGGGCTAGTGATCACTGGCATGTCTCCTTATTTGTTAACTGCTTAGATTTCATCTTTAGTGAGCTATCTGTTCTTGTCCTCTACTCATTTTTAATTCAATTATTCATCTATTTCTTACTGAGGTGTTGCATTTTTCTAGAGATTTTAGACATTAGTCTCTTATCTGATAGATCACTGCCAAAATTTCCCCAGAAAGTGGCCTCTCTTTTTGATGATCTTTATGCACACATCTTATTTTCAAGAGGTCCAAGTCATCTATTTTGTCTTCTGGTGTGTGTGTCTCGTTATGTTTGATAGTGTGTTAATGGCATGTATTGGAGCTTTTGAGTTTGTCCTTATTTTTCCATTGATACCTTCATTTATATTTCTAGGGGGTTATATTTAGGTCTTTAATGCATACTGACTTCATTTTTGGTATGGAGTTAGGTTTGAGTCCTGTTTCACTCTTGATCCAATGGAAATCCAATTGTGCTAGCGCCATTTAATGTACTTCAGCCTTTTATTAAAAATCAGTCTGTAGGCAGTTGGATTTTATTCTGGATTCACTATTCTGTTCCATTGGTTTAGGTATCAATCATTGTACCAACACCAAGCTTTCAAGACTAATGTGCCTTCATAGTAGGTTTTGAAGTTGGGAAGTGAGAGACTTCCTACTTTGTTCTTCTTTAGCAATACTTCACTTAACCTGAATCTCTTTCACTTCCATATAAATTTGGTGATTTTCTCCCCTCACTTCTTTAAAGAATGATGCTGGGATCTGAAACAAAATGGTATTCTATTTATAGATTGTTGTGGGTAGTGTTAGCATTTTCACAAGTTTAAGTCTTCCTATCCAAGAACAATAATTCTTTTCTTTCTGTCCAGTTGTTCTGACAAGGTTTCAGTGAGGACCAAGAAACTCACCAGCAAGTTTCCTACTGGAAAAAAAGGACCTTTCCAAAGGAAAAGATATTTTCAAAGAATTGAAAGGAAGAAGAGTGTTTAAAGGTCATAAGATAGTATTTAGCTTCCCTGATGACTTTTTCTTGGCCCTCCATGTCAACTCTGTTGACCTCAGCGAGTCACACCTAGAAGATATGAAAAGGGAAGGGCAATCAGACTTCTGCACAGCTTGTTACTCTTACTTTATCAGGCCACGGCCAGGCTCCTGTGTCCACCCATTGCTTTCCATAGCCACAGTCCCATTTTAAGCCATGCATTTCTTGCTTCCCTTCTTTACTCTTAGGCCATTTCTTTCCTTTCTGCTAAATTCAACTTTACAAAATAACTTGTCTAGCAAGCCTTTAAAAATTCATTCTTCCGCATCCTGGTTGTAACAAATTACTCCACTATTCTGTCAACAGTTTGCCTGACTTTATTTTAGCACCCACATCATTGGTGACGAACTTGTTCTTGTTAGGTTCTGGCATAAGGGGAAGAATGAGACAAAATGGTTAGCATCACAGAACTTGAAGCTAAGGTGGAGCAAGGCATTTATATAAACTGGATACATAATAACTCACCTTACTACCTAAAAAATATGGACGCTACTGGAATTTCAGGAGGAAATCAGTAGCTAATCCGCTATGTTGAGGAAAGTGACTACATATGAACTCAATCTTCATCTTCAAGTAGAGTGATATTTATATTCATGGAGCCAGTAAGAGTATTACATACAGAAGTGAGCAAGCTGTGGAGGGAGGGAAGCCAATGCATATCTGGAAAGAGAGATCATGAATAAATCAAATTTGCTAATTGTGAAGACAGTTACTACATTGACAGTAGAAAGAAAAAGGGACAGGTCACATGGGAGATGTTAGAGTGTGGTTTCCAGAGAGCAAATCCTTTGGTATTGATTCAAATTCTGCAGGGCCTTGGGAATCAAGGGCATGTTAATTTTCTGTAGGTACTTGGATGTTAATAGATTTTGCAACCAGTGATATGGCCATGCTGCACTGAGAAGATGGTCTTGGAAGTTACGTATCAAGTAAACAGGAAGGAAAAGGACTGAAGCCAGAGGGACCACCTACTGTCATCACCTGACCAGGGACAGTGCATTTCTATGTTGTTTTATACATTGGTTCCATACATTTAAATTGTATTAGATTCACCAAACTAAATGTCTGGTAAGTCAGAGCCATTTTATTTCCCGTTTTTATAGCACACCCCCTCTAGCATATAAATGTTCAGTATTAAGTGTCTGTTGGTGAGTAACAGTTACTATTATGACTATGTGGATTTGCAGCAGGCTGAGCTGCTCCAAATAGGTTTTAAACACACAAGATCAATGTGGGAAATCAAATAAGAATTTGTCATACATAACATAGTCTCTATGCAATATAATCTCTATGGCCAACTTCTAGTCATTTAGAATAGATCGTATTAAAACTGTGAATCCTAAGGATGTTTTGGGAAGACGGTGCTGGAACTCAAAAAGCCTATCAAACTTTTAGAACTCTAGATATGTACTACCTCATCATGCTCAAAGATATATTCATCTACACGTGGATATATATTTATACAAGAAAATGATGCTAAGTTTTAAAACCACTGAGATGATCTCTCTGCCCACTCCACAGATAGTATCAGCCCTTATTACAAATTTAGGCTGAGTTTATATACCAATGTAGGAGATTCTTTGTGGTGCCAACAATGAACATTTTTAGCTGCTAGCAAAAAGTTTGTACCCATGAGAAGATTTTCTTCAGAAGAAAGGCCTGGCAATCAACTTGTGGAAAATCAGGCCAAAAATCAGACACAAATGGGTTAATCATGCGTCAGAGTCTCATGGCCAAACAGAGGGCTGTAGTAGTTTCTGAGTAGCCCTGGTCCCATAGTGCTTACACTCTGGGTGGCTAACCACCAGGTCAGCAGTTCAAAACTACCAGCTGCCCCACAAGAGACAAATAAGGCATTTTACTCTTGCCCAGTGTTAGAGTCACTTAAATTCATAGGGG
>NW_022103904.1:6899223-6915440 GCF_000313985.2 Echinops telfairi
ATGAAGATGAATTCCTGATTTTAGCTTGAAAGCTTGAGGATATGTCAGAAGTTGTTCTATAATCCTAAAAAAAATCTTAAGGGGCAGAAAGGAACTGCAAATTAAATGGTGCCCTGTTGTTTATTTCACCATGCATGCCATTGGTGAAATTATATCTTGCACCAATTCCTATGACTGATTGTTTTCCCATCCCCTTCCCAGTACAAATGGCACCGCTGAAGAATCAATCTTAAACAACACTTTAAGCAAAATTGACCTATAGGACCACTGAACTTTAAGCAGTTGCTTGAAAGGAATCTGAAATGCTAGAGAACCTAAAATTCATTTGCTATTTCAAGATGTATGCGGCATCTTTGCATGTTTAGGGAAAACTACTTATGATAGTGTGATAGTATGACAAGATAATGTAAGCAATTACTAGTAAGAAAAAAACTTTTAAGCCATCTACATTTTTTGTCAACCAAGATGAGTCTTAACTACTTACACTGATCTTAGATTTTTATAATATGTATTTGACCCAGGTTTGAAAGATGTTATAAGTGATAAGTATAATAGAGAACTTCTGGAAAATGTCACCATACCCTGTCCTCCTGAAAATGAGTAAGCAATTATGTGGTCCTTGGTTGTCATTTGCAAACATGCTCTGACAAGGTAAGGAAGTAATTTGGGATGAAGTTAATGCTGACAGCACATGGAGACAATGTTGATGGCATTTGAACATCACTGAGTTGTTAGTTATTTTATGCTAGAAGCTTACTCTTCTGGACTCCAGGTTTTAAGATGCATACATTTACTTTTTGTGTTAACCACTTGGAGGTGCTGTTTTTATTGCTCTCATGAGTTGCTGTTTTGGGTACCTAACAACAACCACAATGTCCTCATTCATCCTCAGAGTAACCATACAAGGCTGACATTGTCTTCCACCTCATTTATCAGATGAGGAGACAGAATTGGATAGTGTAAGGGCATAGAGTGCATTCATTCTGAAACTAATTTTGACTCAAGAACCCTTAAACATCATGTTATAGTCAAACTTTTTTGAGGAAAAAATTCAAGTCCCAAGTTGCAATGGTGAAAGATTCTATGAGAAAAATATTGAATGATGCAGGAAGCATCAAAACATTTTAGAAGGAATGCACAGAGTCATGTTACCAAAAAGAACTAGGCGATACTCAACCATTTTAAGAGGTAATATATAAACAGGGACCAATGGAACTGAAGGAGGAAGTTCAAGCTTCATGGAAGACATTGGCAAAAGGTCAGGCTCCAGGGATCAACAGTTCACTGAAATGTTTCAACAGACTAATGAAGCACTGGAAACACTCACTGTTCTGTGCCAAGAAAGATAACCCAACACAAGGTGGAGATTATTGAATAATATCATTGATATCACATACATGTAAAGTTGGCTAAAGATCATGGGATCACAAAATTTGCAGCAGAAAACCCTCAGGGAGCTTCCAGATACAAGCCAGATTTGGAAGAAGGCATGGAGCCAAGGATACCACACTGACTTCAGATGGATCTTGGCTAAAAGTAGAGAATATCAGAAAGATGTTTACTTATATTTTAAAAATAATTTTATTGGGGACTCCTACAACTCTTATCACAATCCATCCATCCATACATTGTGTCAATCACCTTTGTACATTTGTTGCCATCATTTTCAAAACATTTTTTCTACTTGAGCCCTTGGTATAAGCTCCTCATTTTTCTCCCTCCTTCCTTCACCCTCTCTCCCTCACAAACCCTTCATAATTTATAAATTATTATTATTTTTATGTCCAATTTCTCCCTTCACCTACTTTTATGTTGTCTGTCCCCCAGGGTGGGGGTTATATGTAGATCACTGTGATCGGTTCCCCCTTTCTACACTACCTTCCGTTTATCCTCCTGATATTGCTAATAATTGGTCCTGAGGGGTTTATCTGTCCTGTATTCCCTGTTTTCAGCTCTGATCTGTACTGGCATACATCCTCTGGTCTAGCTGGATTTGTAAGGTAGAATTGGGATCATGATAGTCGAGGGTGGAGGGAGGAAGCACTAAAGAACTAGAGGAAAGTTATATATTTCATCAGTGCTATATACTGCACACTGGCTTGCCTCCTCCCCGCGACGCTTCCGTAAGGGGATGTCCAGTTGCCTACAGATGGGCTTTGGATCTCTACTCCGCACTCCCCCTCATTCACAATGATATGATTTTTTGTTCTTTGATTCCTGAGACCTGATCATATCAACACCATGTGATCACCCAGGCTGGTGTGCTTCTTCCATGTAGGCTTTGTTGCTTCTCAGCTTGCTGGCCACTTGTTTATCTTTAAGCCTTTAAGACACCAGATTCTATATCTGTTGATAACCAGGCACCATTAGCTTTCATCCCCACATTTTCTTATGCACCCACTTTAGCTTAAACAAATTTCAGTAATTCCTGTTAGTTACGTTGGCCTTGATCAAGCCCTACCAGGCCTCTTACACCCTCCGTGCCATCAATTTTAGAACACTTGTTGTTCCCTTGTCCCTGGGTTTGTTAACACACAATTCCTTTCCCCTGCCTCTCCCTCTCCCATGTCCCATCCCTGGAACTGTTGGTCCCATTGTTTTCTCCAGATTGTTGATTCCACACCTATCTTATCTAGATAGACCTGCAGAGATAATAATATGCACACAAAAAACAAGACAGAGCAAAACAAAGCAACAAAAGAAAACAACAACAACCAAAAACAAAACAAAACCAATGACAAACAAAAAACAAACAAACAAAAGCCTGGAAATTGTTCAAGGTCTGTTTGTTGACCTTTAGGAGTTTTTTTTGTTCGAATCTGATGGGGTGCCATACCCTGTCCCAATGGTATTCCCTGGGGACTTTGTTGTTCTGCTCCCCTTGCTGTTTTATTGCACAAAATAGCAGTTTTACCTCAGTGTGGTGGGGTCAGATCAGGCACAATTCCTGCACTGTGTCACCAGCATTGTCCCCCGTAGTGCTATGGGTCAGTGAGGAACATCATATCGCATAGTGGGACCAGCCCTATTGTCCTTTTTGTGCATTGGCTGCTCTGAAGAGGAATATCATCCTCAGGGCTTGGTGGGCCAGAATGTGCTCCATTCTCTCTTCCTCCCCCTTCATTTGCTCCTGTGTGTTCTGATAAGAGATGTCCCTCTCCCTGAGTTGTACCTTCAGTGCTGTCTTCTGGAGTGAATTCTTCTGCAGGGAGGGGAGTCTGGCCACGTAGTTTGGATTGGGGCTGCCCCCTCAGACCTCTCCACTGGTTCCCTGCTTCATGCCAGTATGTTGCATTCACCCTTGGAACACCGGGTTGCAGTCTGGTCTCTCTTTCCCTGCGGAGATATAAACAATACCCTCCCATTGGGTGGATTAGTGCCATGCCTTTTTTCTTTTTCTCTCCTCCTTTTTAGTTGGTACCATATGTATCCCTAGATTTGGTCTGGCCCCTGCCATACTACCTGGACCTGACCCCAGGAATGTATGTATAGTTTTTCCCTATGCCTCTTTTGCATTTTTAAATTTACCTCAGTGGACTCATGTTGTACTTGTCCTTTTTGTGCTTTGCTTACTCTACTTAGCATCATTTCCTCCAGTTCTTCCCATGTGGCGATATGCTTCATGGGTTCATCACTGCTTTTTAGCTATGCATAGTACTCCATTGTATGTATGTACCATAGTTTTTTAATCCATTCGTCAGTTGATGGAAATTTGGGTTGTTTCCAATCCTTGCAATTGTGAACTGTGCCTTGATGAACATTGGAGCACAGATGTCTGGCCATGGCTTGTTTCTTGCCTCTTCTGGGTATATGCCGAGTAGGGGGATTGCTGGTTCGTATGTTAGCTCAATTTCCATCTGTTTTAGATATTGCCAAATCGATTTCCATAGTGGCTGTACATACCTACAGGTCCACCAGCAGTGGACAAGAGTTTCTATCTTACAGGTCCACCAGCAGTGGACAAGAGCCCCTCCAACACTTGTTGCTTTATGATTTTTGAATTGGGCCATCTTTGAGGGTGTTAGGTAGTATCTCATTGTTTTTTTAATTTGCATTTCTCTTATGGCTAATGATCGGGAACATTTTCTTCTATGTTTATTGGCCATTTGGATTTCTGCCCTTGTGAAACTTCTGTTCAGGTCCTTTGCCCACCTCCTCAGTGGGCAATTAGGTTTTTTCACTTGTGTTTTATTGACTATGCAAAGGCACTCTAATGTGTTGATCAAAACTAACTATGGATGGCACTACGAAAAAATGGGAATTCCAGAGCACTTAAGTTTACTCATACATACCTGTACCTGTACATACCTGGATCAAGGGGCAGTTTTTGAAGAGAAAAAGGGACTATTGTTGGCACATGCCATCAAGTCTATTCTGACCCATGTAGGTACCATGCACAACAGAATACAACACTGTCTGGTCCCACACCATGCTGACAATTGTTCCTGTGCTGGAGCCCATTGTTGTAGCCACTGGATCAATCCATCTGGCTACAGGACTTCCTCTTTTTGGTTGCCTTTCTACTTTAGCAAACATGATGTCCTCCAGGGACTGGTCTCTCCTGACAACACCACAAGAGTGCATGAGCTCAAGTCTTGCCATCTTTGCCTCTAAGGAGCATTCTGGCTGTATTCCTTCCAACATAGATTGGTTTGTTCTTTGGGCTCCATGATACTTTCAGTATTTTCCCCAACACCATAACTCAACTTCATTGATTCTTCCTTGATCTTGTTTGTGCAATATCCAACCTTCAGATGCATATGAAGTGATTGAAAATACCAGAGCTTGCTTGAGTCAAGTGAACCTTAGTCCTCAAAGTAACCTCCTTGCTTTTCAGCACTCTAAAGAGGTTTTGTGCAGTAAATTTATTAAATGCAAAGCTTCATTTGATCACGTGACTGCTGTTTGCATGAGCATTGATTGTGAATACAAGCAAGATGAAATATTTGATAACCTCAATCCTTTATACCTTTAACATGGTGTTACCTATTAGTCCAGTTGCAAGGGTTATGGTCTTCTTGACATTGAGCTATAATCCATACTGAAGGCTGCCATCCTTGATCTTCAATAGCAAGTGCTTCCAGTCCTCCCCACTCAAAGCAAGCAAAGCTATGTTATCTGCATATTTCAAGTTGTTAATACACTTTCCTCCAATACTGATGCCAAATACTTCATCATGAAATCTAGTTTCTCTGGTTGTTGACTCCACATACAAATTGAATTAGTGTGATGAGAGGCCACAACCCTCACACACACTTTGGTTGATTTGAAACTAAGCCATATTCCCTTGTTCTGTTTGCACATCTGCCTCTTGATCCACGTGCAAGTTCCACAGGAGCACAATGAAGTGTTCTGGAAGCCCTATTCTTCCCAAGGTATCCGTAGTTTGTTATAACACAAATAAAAATCATCTGCCATTTTCTTTTTTCAGCCAAGGTCCACCTGACATCAGCAATGATATCCCCTTTTCCACATCCTCTTCTGAATCTTGCCAGAACCCCTGGAAGCTCCCTGTCAATATACTGCTCAACTGTTGTTAATCTTGAGCAAAATTGTACTAGCATGTGATAGTGCTATTTTTCTATCATTTGAGTATTCGATTTGGACACCTTTCTTTGGCATGGGTACTAATATGTATATCTTCCAGTCAGTTGGCTAAGTAATTGTCTTCCAATTTTCCTAGCTTAGATGAGTGAGTGCTTTCTGTGCTTCATCAGCTGGATGCAGCATTTCCATTCATATTCATTCCATTCCTGGTCCTTGTTTTTGGCTAATGCTTTCAGAGCAGCTTGAGTTTTTCCCTTTAGAATGGTTGGTTCTTGCTCTTATGCGGCCTCCTGAGATGGAAAGTGAACGACTTCTTTTTGGTATAGTGACGCTGGGTATTCTTCACATTTTTTTGATGCTTCCTGTATCATTCAGTATTTTGCCCTTAGAATCTGTCTAGATTGCAACTCATGGCTTGACTTTTTCTTCCTTGAGTACTTTTAGAACTCAAGCTGAGCATGCTCTTCCTTTTTCGTTTTCTAACTCTAGGGCTTTGCCCATTTAATTGTATTTTATCATTTTTTCTTCTGGAGCTTCCTTTGGAAATGTTCTATTCAGCTCTTTGACTCGCCATTTCTTACATTTACTCCAACTACTCTACAATTAAGAGCAAGTCTCCGAGTATCTCTTGACATTCACTTTTATTGTTTTTTCTCCGCTCTCTTTTAATGAATGACCCTTTGCTTTCTTCATGAACGGTGTTCTGGGTGTCCTCCGACAGCTCGTCAAGTCTTCTGTCATTAGCGATCAGTGTCTCAGACCTGCTAGTGAGATATTCTCAAAATCAGTTAGGGTAGGCTCAAGGCCATATTTTGGCTTTCATGGATTTGTTTTAATTTGCTTAGGCTTCAGTGTAAACTTACTATGAGCAATTAACGGTATGTTCCACCTTCAGCCCCTGGCCTGGTTTTAGCTGCCAATATCGAGTAGTTCCATTGTCTCTTCCCAACGATGTATTTGATTTGATTTCTGTGTCTGACCCAAGTCATGATGTTTTCAATCATCTCATATGCATGTGAAAATTGGATATTCAATAAGGAAGACCACAAATGAATTGTTGCTTTTGCATTATGGTGCTGCAAAGAAATACTGAAAATATTGTGGACTGCCAGAAGAACCAACAAATATGTCTTGGAAGAAGTACAGCCAGAATGCTCCTTGGAAGCTAGACCTGCACATTGGACATGTCGGCAGGAATGCGCAGTCCCCGGAGAAAAATGTCATGTTTGAAAAAGTGGAAGGGTGGAGAAAAATGGAATACCCTTCATGAATGGATTGACACATGACTGCAACAAAGGGCTCAAACATAGAATAACTGTGAGGATGGTGGACGCCTGGGTGGTGTATGTAAGGTCATACACGTCTGCTATATGTAAGGTCATTAGGAGTTGGAACTGCCTTCATGGCACCTAGCAACAACATAATCAAGCTGTCTGTAAATTAATTTCATCAAAACGAATGAGGGACAACACGAGAAAATATATGGGCTGGATAGGCTGGTTTTTTGAATTTTTTATTTTTTGGTGCTCACATTAAAGGAAAGGAGATTATGTGTCTGTACTAAGTGTGAGATATGAGCTAAAGGGATAACATCATCCATGATTGACAAGTCTGTCTGAGAATTAAAGTGGTTAATTTGGCATCTTCTAGCCAGCTAGCGCTCTACTTTAGAAGAAAGCCAAATGTCCTCTCGAGTTCTGCATACGTTGTCTCAGCCCCTGAGTGGTCTGTGGCGATGTAAAGAACTTTGCGGTGGGTTAGATAGTTAGAAAATGTTCATGCTGAATGAATTTATATGTGTGTACTCCTCCCAAGGCTACCAGAATTGACAAAAGCTTTTCAGTGAAATCGTTCTCACTTTCAGCAGCCATTGTCTCTGTTACTGCTGCTTCTGGAAGGCCATGGAGCCCGGAGAGGTTCCAGGAGTCTACGTCTTCGGTTTTCTGATTTTCTTTAGGACTGGCTTGCTTTCTTTTCCTTTTCTTCGCAGGGCCTTTCACAAGAATTTATAAAACCTTTCTCTCTCTCTCTCTCTCTCTATATATATATATATATATATGTTTGCTTTTTCTTTCTTATCCAGCTCCTAAGTGGAATTCAAAACAATGGAAGTCTATGTATGTGCCTTTGAGGAAAGTTTTCTTTTGTGTATTTATCACACTCCAAACTGCTTGAAGTCTCTTTTGTCAAAGTATATACTCAGATGAAGAAAGTTTCTCTTGAACAATGGTTTCCAACCAAAGCTCTAAATGATCTTTTGATAAAGTATTAAAAACAAAATAAAACAAAAAAAAGTTTAGCGAGCTATACAATGGACCGGATGTGAGGACGGCGCAGGACCGGCAGTTCTTCATCTGCTGCTGTGGCTCAGAACGGATGGGATGGCCTGACAACGTATCGGAATATATGCCTTGTGGTGGTCAAAAGTATCTCTGTATAGTTATTATAGGTTGCATGTCATTTCAATGTGCATCATTGAATATCACTGCCCCCCAAGCCCCAGCATGAGTAAATGTGTTCTAAACAATTTGGTAATAATTTTCAGATGCAGACTTTATGAGATTAATGTCCATATATTTTTCGGATTTTCAATAATGTATCACAAAGTACTAATGATAATGTACTTGGTGAAAGGGGGTGATTAAAGTTTTTCTCAGCATATTAACTCTTTTTTTTTACACAAAATTCCCATGAAGTTTTCCCCTGAAAATCACATAATCTGAACTTTCCACTTAAGGGAATAAAACTGATGAACATTTGTCCAGTAGTGTATTCTTCACTGCAATAGAAATTTAATTATTTTGTTGGGAGGGGGGCTTTATCCTTGACACAGCAAGTACTAACAATCAGTATAGAGACTTGACTTAGCTAGTTCAGTTTTCAAATCAAAGCATGTCTGTGCTAGGAAGAGGGTTTACTTATAATGCTGGATCTTCTTTGGCTTTATAATTCTAAATTCTGCTCACCAAACTTTCTGTTAATTCCCCCTTTGTCCTTCCCGTCTTTATTGATGTCTTTTCATGTGTAAGTTGTGTGTGTCACATATGCTGAAACTCTGTGGTGACAAAATATTAGACCCGAGGAAAGGATCCAAATCGAATCAAAGCTCAGGGGCTCAACCGTTTTTCCAGATCAATGGTTTTTCCACCCTCCTCTTCTCCAGCATCTCAGTTTAAATGCTGCTGCTGCTGCTGCTGCTGGAGAAGGATGTTGAAAGTACCATGGACTGCAGGAAGGACACACTGATCTGTCTGGGAAGAAGTAAGGCCAGAGCGCTCCTTGAAGGCGTAGATGGTGAGACATTGACTGACGGACTTTGGATACGGTATCAAGAGAGACCCGTTCCTGGAGGACAACATGCTGGCTAAGGTAGAGCGACAGCAAAGAAGAGGAAGACCCTTGACGAGATGGATGGACACAGTGGCTGCAACAGCGGGCTCACGCAGAGGAACAAGTGTGAGGATGATGCAGGGCTGGGCAGGGCTTTGTTCTGCTGTGCATTTGGTCGCTGTGGCTCTAAACCAACTCAATGGTGCTTAGCAACAACAATAACAACGGCCCTCTTCTTACCCAGTGGATTGATGGCCCTCCTTAGGCACCGCTACCATGTCCTGCTCCTTGCCAAGGTTGGAAAGTGTACTATTTGCCTTTTCTCTCTGATGGTGGGAGTTCTCTACGATAGATTCTTTTTTTTCTTTTCTGATTTTGTTTTGCAGAGGACAAGGGCAGGATACATGGAGGTTGAGATTCATTTTAAATTTCCAGTAGACCATAGGTTCCCCAATTTATTTGGGTCTACAGCCCCTTTTTCAGAAAGAAAAAAAATTCCCCGCACCCCGCTAGCAATTAAGCACTGTGCGTAACCCACAATCCAAGTATCTGCTCTTGCAGCCCCCGTGGTCACAGTGCCCACCCAGGGGGTGGGAGAACACACTTTGGATAACATTGCCATAGCCTTTTTATTCAAGCCTCTGGTTTTTCCTTTTTCACAGAATCTTATTTTTGTTTACTTGATACCATCTGAATTCAACTTATTATGTTTCTAAATTATTTATTTTTGTTTTGTTGTCTGTGGTCAGTTTTCCTCTGTGTTTAACTTGGTCAAGCTGGAGATTTTCTTCCATGGAAGTAGTCTCTTCCTGGGAAGGATACAGAAAAGCATCCTACGTGGCATTCCTGGGTGGGCAGGGCGATAGCTGGTAGGCTTCGCTTCAAGTCCGGCTGAGAGAACTGAGCAGTACGTGAAAGCAACCCAAGCCCTGCGTCAGTGTCGTCTGGAAGATGTTAAATGCGTGACGTGGAGGTTCTTCCTTCTTGAATTAACGGCCTACATCACCCCCCTATACTTGTTTTGTTTTATTTCGTTATGTTTTGTTTACGTAAGGAATGGAGATGCTTTCTATTTTTCACCTGTAATGTAAGCACTTCACTGGGAGTCATGTTGCATGGTGAAAGTGTGAACAGATGAATGCAGGGAAGCCGATGGTTGCTTTCACATGGACACATGTACGCCCTTTGCTGTCCCTCCGAGTCTGTCTGCTTTCTTCAATCTGTTAGGAAGGCTAATGCTTTTGCACCGCAACCATTTCGTGTGTCCTAACAAAAGATGTCAACCCTTTTCAAGTTTAACTCTTCTCTCTCTCTCGTTCTCTCTCTCACCTGCACACAAGCACACTCAAACAAACACACACACATCTCACAGCCTTACTTTTAAATTACCGCTTGTCTAACACCTTCACATCTTTGCAACCTTGATTGTGCTCAGTTGCCACTGTTGACAACACTGAAAAGGATCGCTTTACATGGTTCTGGATAGAGTAGGAGGAAAATGTGGAACAAAACTCAGGATTGTAAAAATGGCCAGGCTTATTAGCTGGATGGAGACTCCTGGAAGCCCTGAGACAACGACCCTGAGTCACTCTTCGGGTCTGGAACTGAGCTCACCCCGTTGTTCATTTTCCAGTTCCACAACAATGAGGCCGATAAGACGAACAAAAACACAAGGGAGGTGTGTGATCCTTACAGTAATTAACCACTTGAGACAAAGGGCAGGACTTGCCCAAAGACAAAGTTTGGAAGACAGGAAGGGTTAGGAAAAGAGGTGGAAAATTCTGAATTTTTTTTTATATAATGTTAACTCCTCTTGTGTACTTTCTGACATTATTTGGCAATGGCTCTTCATTTATATAGTATGCTTATAAAATTACATATTTGAAAATTTCAAAATTACATTAACTAGAGCCAATAATATAATGAACCTGCCAACACTTAACACTGCCTTCAACAATTGTTAATATTTTGTGAATATTTTATTAATTCCTTTACATTTTTTAAAGATAATTTAAGAACAAATCCAGATATCATGCCATTTGATAACTACTTCAGTATACATCTCTAAATGAGAAATATATATCTATAACCATTCTCAGACACAATTATATTAATAATTCCTTAATTCTACTTACCATGCAAATATTACACAAATGATGCATTATTTAATGTTGATTATTTGAATTATGATTCATATGTAGTTAGTTCATTGTATGGCTCTAGTTATGTTTTATAAGCCTCATTTTAAAAATAAAATGACAAATTACAGATAAACAAGCAGCCATCTAGCTAAGAAGCATCAAAGCCCACATGGAAGAAGCACACCAGCCTGTGTGACTACAAGGTGTAGAAGGGACCAGGAATCAGACATCAAAGAACAAAAAATCATATCAGTGAGTGCTCACCTTCCCAATATGATCACTGAGGACAAATGTGTGCATAAGCAAATATGGTGAAGAAAGCTGATGGTGCCCGGCTATTAAAATATACAGCATCTGGGGTCTTAAAGGCTTGAAGGTAAACAAGCGGTCATCTAGCTCAGAAGCAACAAAGCCCACATGGAAGAAGCACACCAGCCTGTGTGACCACGAGGTGTTGAAGGGATCAGGTATCAGGCATCAAAGAACAAAAAAACATATCATTGTAAATGAGGGTGAGTACAGAGTGGAGACCCAAAGCCCATCTGTAGGCAACTGGATACCCCCTTACTGAAGGATTGTGGGGAGGAGATGAGCCAGTCAGGGTGCAGGGTAGCAACGATGATAACTTTCCTCTAGTTCTTAAATCCTTCCTCCCCCCACTATCATGATCCCAATTCTACCTTACAAATCTGGCTAGACCAGAGGATGTACAGTGGTACAGATAGCAACTAGAAACACAGGGAATTCAGGACAGATGACCCCTTCAGGACCAGTGGTGAGAATGGCGATGCCTGGAGGGATATAGCCTCCACCCTGGGGGATGGACAACAGAAAGATGGGTGAAGGGAGATGTCGGACAGTATAAGATATGACAAAATCATAATTTATGAATTATGGAGGTTTCATGAGGGAGGGGGGAGTGGGAGGGGAGGGGGAAAATGAGGAGCTGATATTAAGGGCTCAAGTAGAAAGCAAATGTTTTGAGAATGATGATGGCAACAAATGTACAAATGTGCTTGACACAATCGATGCATATATGGATTGTGATAAGAATTGTTTGAGCCCCAATAAACTGGTTTTTTAAATGTCAAATTACCAAAAACACTTTATAAACTCAATGCAATTCTTACCTAAATCCCAGTATAATTCTCCAAAGAAATGGGAAAATCTAACCAGCAACTTCATATGGAAAGGAAAGAAACCCAGGATAAATAAATTGTTGCTGTCATGCAACATTGTGATAAGATCACTGCAAATCAACAGATACTCCTACCAGAGTGATAAAGGAAACCTACTGGAAATTCACGTCAAGATGTGGGGAGGGAAGCATGTACGTCTAGGAGAAGGGGGTTACGTTCCCGTTGGTGAATAAACCGGGATGAGCAACCTCCCATGAGGAAAACGCACGCATACCAACAAACAAAACATGCTTAACAATTCTTATGTGGAACCCACAAGAGAGAATATGTCTTGTACTTTGTTCCTAATTGGACACCTTTGATCTAGTTTCTATCCACCTGTCTGTCCCAGGCCATGTGCTATATAGACTACTTGGACATTCGACTGCTCTTAGGAGGTGCACAACCTACTTCATAGGACACAGCAGAAGGATTCGATGGGAAAACCCATTTAGTGTCCTGAAGTTTAACTCAAACTCCTCTGTAGCAGATTTAGGGAAATGACATATTCCTTTGGATTTAAGGCTGAAACGCCCTGGTGAGAGAAGCAGGAGATGACTGCTGTCCCAAGGTTATAGACTTGGTGGCCATTGGACTTTGGTTCAGATTCCTTGCTTTGAAGGTTCTCAATGAATGATGGCCCAAGACTACCATATATTTACTATTTCAATGCCCTCCTTTTCTTAAGACATACATTAATCTCATGGGCATGTTTTTGATTTTGTGATTGAGTGTTATAGAAAGTTTTGCCTTGTCATCAACCCTTGTACATGTAAATAGTGCCCGGTCACTTAGTTTAATCTGTACAAGTCAATAACTCATGTACTGTAGTCTGAAGCCAGCCCATACTTGTAAACTTTTCTTTTCCAAACAGTGTTTTAAATTCTGTCCCATTGGTTAACTGAATGGCACTATCAACCTAGGGCCCAGGGGAATGACGTATAATACCCTCGATCATAAAATGTTAACGATGTCTCTAAAGTGAAGAAGAGACAGATATAAACCATATGTAAGGTGCCCAGCTCTCGGGAAGAATATTGTCTGCTGTTTTCACCTGCAATGCTGGATGGTTAATGGGAAGGGTGTGTGTGTGTGTGTGAAGCAATTGTATTTTTCTGGCATTTTTCAAGCAGGAGTCAGTGTGTGTGTGTGTGTGTGTGTGAAGCAATTGTATTTTTCTGGCATTTTTCAAGCAGGAGTCAAAACGACCTGCCGAGAATGCAAAATGGCCTTCAGAATTCAGAACAGAAGCAGCATAGTAATTATCACTTACTAGAAATGGGAAAGGGACTGACCATCTCAAAGGAGATGGAGGGAAACCAATTGTTTTAAAATGTGGGGGCTTAAGTGGAGAGCAAATGTTTTGAGAATGATGAGGGCAATGAATGTACAAATGTACTTTACACAATTGATGTATGTATGTATCGTGATAAGAGTCATATGAGCCCATAATAAAATGATTAAAAATAATAATAAAGAGGTCTTGTGCAGCAGATTTACCCATTTAAAAAAATGTGCTAGATTGGTGTTTTAGAGAAGCAAAACTAGTGAAACTCGTCTGTGTGTATATTCATAGAGAGATAGTTTATCAAGAAATGGTTTACACAGTTGTATAAATAGGTAATGCAGTTGGGTTCAAGTCTGTCAGTCAGATGTAAGCTGAAGGCATTTCTGACTTGTGTAAGCTGATGAACAAGAAATAGGATGAAGGAGCAAGAGGGCCACAGGTTGGGGGATGCAGAAGTAAATGAATCGGAAGCCAGCCAAACAAATCCAAGGTCGGCAGTCCGCTGATGAGTCCAAGGAGCAGCAGATAACACACCAGGAGATGGATGAACCCCACACAGGATCCAGATGCAGCGGAAGACAAAAGGGTAAAGAGACTCGAGCCTGCCCAGGGTGTCTCTTTTATTATCCAAAACCATACCTCAAGGAAGTGTCACTGGGTTCTACCTGCTTGGTAGACTGGCCTCCAAACTTACCTCAACGCAAATATGTCTAGTTAATATAAACTGTAACCATCACAGATCACCATTTGTTAAACTAACCCTGGACACCACTTTTTCACCATATTTAATCTCCAAAGACAATCATTTTTGCCTCACTTGATATAACTTGTGTACAATTGAAAATACGCTAACCCTAATTTCAGCTTATATTTTATAAATGAGCAAAACAAAATATTTGATGCATACATACAAACAGGAATTACTTATAACAACCACAGTCTTTTTTTCTGCAATTGGTCACATGATTGTAGCTGGTGTTTACAACTGCCTTTTTCCACTACACATTCTGGGAAGCCAACTAAATCCACAGGGAAGAAACACACGGGACTGGGATCCAAAGATTGTAAAGAACAAAACCCAAATCCAGAGGAGGGAACAATATCAGAGCTTAAATTATGAACGCCTGGTTTGTAGAAGACTATGGAAGATAGTGAAAGCCCAAAATCCACTTGCAGTCTCTCTGGGTGGATTAACCATAGGCTGGATAATCCCCTCTGAACATAATTCAGGAATGTGAGAAGCCTTGCTATCAGAGAGATCATTGTAAAGTCAATTACAGCAGATGTGGTTAGGTTAAAATGTAATACCTTGTCATTTGATCTCCCTTTTGACTTATTTTAAATTTGTTCTGATTTTTAATAATTTTTGCTTTCTATTTTATTGAGATTTTTTTCTGTTTTACTTTGTCATTGTTTTTTGTTTTGTTTTGCGTATTGGCTTTGTTTTGTATGGTTTCCTATATATGAAACCAGGATAGGTTAATCTATAGAGACAGTGACTGGATTAATAGTTATTTATGGGCATGGCAGGAGAGGTTGGGGGAAATGGGGAGTTAACAACAATAATTACAAGAAAGAAAAAAAACGTTCTGAAATTGTGGTGATTGCACAACTCTTCTTAATATAATTGAACTATTGACTTGTACAGTGTGTGAATTATAGGGCAATAAAACCGTTTTTAAAAGGGTATTAAGTCATTGGATGTATGAGTTAGCAGAGATGAGTAGCTGGAGGTTTGAGAGAGAGAGAGAGGAAAAGAGAGAGAGAATAGGATAGATATTTATATTATGGCATGATCGTTTTTGTTAATCTGAAATGTTGTCTTCCCCCAAGACAATCTTCCATATAGCATATCCTGGATGATGCTGATAAGTATTTGACTCTTAGCTGAAAAATAAGTATTTTGAGCACTTAAAAGCACACCCTTAGTATTAGTTATACTTGGGTGAGAATTCTACTTCTGCAACTTATAAGATTTGTACCTGGGCTAGGTTGCTGAATCTTTCTTTACTTCAGCTTCCCTGCTATTAAAGATAATAATTATTGTTATGGATTTATTAAGTGAGAAGTAAACATAATTTACCCCAAATGAAATTATCAAATAATTCAATGATGTTAGTGTTTTAGGAGTTCCTGGATGATGTTGATAGTTAAGTATTTGACTCTTAGCTGAAAAATAAGTATTTTTGAGCACTTACAAAGGCACCTTGGAAGACTGGACTGGAATTCTGCTTCCAACAAACCTGATAAAGAATCTCTACGCTGCGCTCATGTCGTCACCATGTGTCAGAATTGCCTCTAGAGCAACTAAAAACAGTGTCGGTAGTGATGACAGAGGTGGTTGTGGTGGCAATCATGGTGGAAAGGGGGCGGTATTTGACGGACTTGATAATATTAGAGGTAGTAGTAGTGTTAAGAAGGAGCTTGCTCAAACAAACAAATAAAAAATAATTAAAAATAAAAGAAGGGGCTTGCTAGTGATGGTGGAGGAGCATGCTAACAACACAAGTGAAAATATGGCATTAATAAATGTAGGCTCTAGTTTTTCTCTCATTTGACTCATGGTCCTCTAAGGGTGCCGTAGCAGAAGTTGGTAGCTTGGAGAGAAACCAAAGACAGTTGACTTTAAGGATCTACTGCCTCTCCCAAAAGTGTGTGTGTGTGTGTGTGTGTGTGTGTGTGTGTGTGTGTGTAGCCGAACAATTTCCACTATTCTTAATGGAATTAGACTTG
>NW_022103904.1:6915540-6955929 GCF_000313985.2 Echinops telfairi
GTGTGTGTGTGTGTGTGTGTGTGTGTGTGTGTGTGTGTGTTTTCCCTCACAATTTCCACTATTCTTAATGGAATTAGACTTGAAGTTAAAAAGGGCCATGTCACCTGAGCTCCTCAGAGACCTGGCAGTGATGATTTCCTAAGAGCCCTGGTTAGAGACTGGCCTTGAGGCCTTCCCCTTTGGGGAGTTCTGTTCCCTTTCCTGGATTGCTGGCCAGACCGGGCAGGTGTGGAAGCAGAGAACACTGGTTTTCCATGCCATCAGACTGAGGTCAGATTCAACCTCAGTCCTCAAAGGAAAAGGTACCATTTCCTTTCTCCAATCCCCTAGAGCCACCTCATCCTGTGATTGACCCTCTCTCAAAGTGACTCATCAACCCAGAGTCTGCCCTTGTGCTGACCCCTGACGTCTTCCTGAGATGGGGTGAGACCTGCTAGGAAGAAAGGCAATCATTCTATTATCCCCAACCCAAGGTCACATAAACACTTCCCTTCTCGAATGAATTGGCTCCAAAGGGCAAGCTGACTTGTCTTGGTGTGGCCTTCCTAGACCCAGGGTGTGGATGAGAATTTAAGCTAATATTGATGTTGGGCACATTTAGATATCAATTTTCCAGCTTTTTATCATTCTAGAAGAGCTGTCACTTTTTCCTCTCTTTTAAAGAGAGTTTTACAGGAGCAGAATAAGGAATATCACTGTTAGCAGGGATTAAAACATTAAAAATCAGAACAAATTTAAAATGAATCAAAAGGAAGATCAAATGATAAGGTATTACATTTTGACCTAACCACATCTACCACAATTAACAAGTATCAATGTTTCATTCAAAAAGTAGAGACCTAGGTTATATGAAAATGATTTCTACCCTCAGGGAACATGAGAAAGATAGATATGTTTGTAAGTGTGGAGAAATCATGTATTCTCTATGACAATGAAAAATAGTGTCCAAAAATATAGGTTTAGATTATGACTTTGAACACTCTACTGAATCTTCTGAGTCTCAGAGGACCTCATCTGAAATTTGGTTATTCATAGGTACCAGGTAAGCTAATTATTATAAAGTACATGCCCCAGTGTGTAGAACAGAGCTGATGTTCAATATATAGTAAGATATGGTGGTAGATGACCCCCATGCCTTAGGAATCTAGAGGAGAGGACACTAAGTTTTATTGGAATGGATGCCTGGATGTCAGTTGTGAAGCAGCTAGTACTAGGCCTTAATAGACTGTAATAAACCTTCAAGATTTTAGCAATGACTGAAGATATGTCTGGGACAGAGTATTAACACAGAGTGTTGACATCAGGTTTGGTGGAGAAGAATGTAGGGTAATTGGGGAGAGTGGTGAATGAAAACCTGAGTTAGGTTAGAATAAAGGAAGGCTTGAATACATACTAAGAACTTCTGCAAGAGTGGTTTGCTCCATAGTGGCCCACCAATTCACATTTTAATCATAAGGTAAAATAATCTAGAGATATCAATGTTCACAGGCAGTGAGCATCCCCTTAAATGCTCAGGCTTGTTTCCACCACTGGAGTTGAGTGCTATTTTCAAATCTAGACTGTCAGAAAGATAGACTCAGTCAAGTTTATTTACCTGGAAAATTGGCATGCTGCCTGTAATTAATCACTCCAGGAACTTTATTCTTGGTCAAAGGTTTCCATTTGAGAATCGGCCTATCCCTCCACCTTTGACTGACCTGCATCTCAGTCCTATACCAGCTCTTGAAACGTTAAGTAGGAGAAAGTTCTAGACCCCAACAGAGTAGCACCTTGGGATTATTGTGACTGGGTGGCATAACCAATGATTAGGGACATTACATGAGATGAATTTGAAGACTCTGGAAAATGTTAGCCAATAAAGAATATTATAATTCCTGGGAGATAGTTTGGATTTAACTGGAAGTATAATGAAAAGCTCCCAGATACGTGTAAGTATCAGAGAGACAGGGTCAGACTTATGGTTTGAAGAATATGCTAAATGGAGGCAAGAGGAGAGTCTAGACACCTGGCATCTGTCTGGGCAAGAGGCAGTGGCAAATCACGAGGATCTAGTTCGCTGCAAAAGTAGTGGGACACATAAGGAAGTCAAGCATGGATTCAAAAGATATTTTGGAACATTAACTGCAGAGCTCAACAAGGGATTAGAAGTGTAGTGATGACAGAGAGGGTGGAATCAAGGAAGTTTATCAAGTTTCTGGCTTCTGTTTTCAGAGAATGTGGAAGAATGCAGTGCTTCTGACTCTGAAGGGAGAAGCAGAGATGAGAGAGAGCCAAGAGTTCCATTTCTGTGAAATTCAAATGGGAGTCTCCAGTAGGCATCGGTTTACTTTTGGGCTCTGAGTATCGGTCCAGCCTGGAGAGACAAGGACAAGGATTTTAACTCTCATCAGGGAGCTGAGAGGGACCAGACTGACTCCAGTGCGAAGGGAGAGTCGTCAAAGGACGAGGATGAGTCTGCACCTGAAGTCTGGTGAAAACCCGGAGGCCAGGACCACCAGCACATGGATAATGGAACAGGCTTTCAAACAAGGGTAGGACCAGCAATGTCATGTCTGCTAAAGGTCTCTCAGGGTAGACATTTCCTACAAGGAGTATCATGCTTTAGCTAGTATATCACTTGATATCTGCAATAGTAAAAGCAAACGATTAATTAAAATAAGTCAGTGACCAGCAAATTGATTCAAATTCATGGTGGTGCTCTATGTGTCCAAGAAGAACTGTGCTCCTTAAGGGTTTCAGGCTAATTTCTGGAAGTAAAACATAGGCCTTTCTTCTGAGGCTCCCCGGGATAGACTTAAAGCTCCAGCTTTTGGTTAGCAGATAAGCAGATGAGCCATCTGCATCACTCAGTCCAATGAAGTACAGCTGAGGTTTAAAGCTAGTCTGTTTCCAAAGTCGATCATCTTTCTACTTCACTCTGATCCTTTGATATCCATGACCTCGTCTAGTAGATGAGAAGGGCATTTCAAGTTCAGCGGAGGTGTACTACCATAAATAACTTGTAACCCCGAAACATCTCCCTCTGAATCCCTGTTTCCTCCACCCAAGCCACCTGCCTCGCCCACCTTGTTTACAACACTGACTTGAGAGATAGTGGGAAATATAGAGAGATGTTGCTCCCGGAAAACCTAACCTCAGAAAAAGTGGAGACACACTCTAGCTCAGCTTTGCAGCAGTGTTTCTGGAGGATCCCAATGAACTTGGTCTAAAAGGGAAGTGATGATAAAGCACTTGTGTGTTAAAGCTTGCATTTGTTTTCTGATGATAGTGCCTCAGAATATCCGAGACAAGGGGAAGTTTGTCTATGAGAGCCAGGATCATCAGAGCAGGAACCCAGGGATGGGTTGGGTGCACCTGGCCATTCTCCTGCCGCAGTCAGGAGGGTTTAAGGCAGGCCACAGGCATCGCCTTGGTTGGGACGAAGACAGGAGGAAATCTGAGCGGACCCCATGTCACTGGCCACTGACGTGTGGCTTGGAAGGACTCAAACGCTGCCATGTCACTAGGTTCTGAAACCAGAACTGTGGCGGATGCTCAGCTGGAGCGACTCTCTGTTCTCCACCCTCCCACCCCCCACCCGCGAGCTGTCAGAGTCAGTTAGGCTGAGACAAACAGCCTGTGGTCTGATGCTATGTGATTCTACTTTATTTGAATGATTTTATTTTGGCACCAAGAAGGCAGGAAAATGCAGACACGCTGAAGCTTGACCATGATGGATGGAGCAGGGAGATCCAGGAGTTAAGTTGTGCCTCTGGGCAGTCGATGCAGTTGATGGCTGGGCTGGCAGCAGGGTCCCAGCCCTGAAAGCTCATGCTTTGGTGGGTAACCTGCCAACGGCCCTGTTGCTCTGTGGGGGTTTCTGGGAAGGCTGGAGCATCAAACTGTGGCTTCCAGCTGACGAGACAACCAAAATCACATGGCTGGTCATTCTCTCTGGGAAGAGGATGTTGTTAGGTACTGATGAATTTGTTCTGACTCATAATGAAACTATGCACAACACAATGAAAGACTGCCCCCAGCCCTGCATCATGCTCACAATTGTTGATATGATCGAGCCCATTGTTTCACCTACTGTATCAATTTCCATTTCATTGGCAGGTTCTCTCCTTTTCTCTGACCCTCCAATCCGGGGAGTATAAGTCCTTTCAAAGCTTGAGAGATATATGGTTCATCTTAATAGGAGATAGGGTACCTTATAGTTGTTTATTTAGAGTGTAACCGGGAAGCACCGCTCTTATCTCTGAGCATTCAAATCCCAAAAAGAATATTCCAGAGACCGTTTCTGACCTGACGATGGGCCTTAGTGTCTTGAAAGTTAGACAGCATTCACGGTCAGGCCTTCTCACTTTAATCAACTCCCTCAGAACCTGTAGTGGCTTCTTGTCCTCATAGATTAAGATTCTTTTCTGGGGAATTCCAGAAAGTATTAATTCTGTGGAATTAATACTTATGAACACCCCCCCCCATCACTAATATCTCCCCTGTTATGAATGAAATGCGTTTTCTCCCTTTCACTTTGTAATCCAAACCCCTATACCTGTGGGTCTGATCCTTAGGGAAATTCTGTTTTCTTTTACATGCTAATGAGGCCATGTAGGGTGTTTCCTAAACCTAATAAACCACTTCCCAGTTATACAAAGGTATACAATGAACAGATTGGACCTAGACCCATAAGTATTCTGCGGGTGACAGATGCCAGGTGAGCATCACCAGAAACTAAGGAAAGGTCAAGGCTATCGAAAAGGATGGAATCCAGACCTTGATTTAAACTCTTAGCTTCCAGAACTGTGAAAAAACTAATATTTGTTCTTTAAATCCATTCATTTATGGTATTTATGCCACAATAGTACTAGATAACTAAGACAACCCCCAAATTAATTCCCAAACAAAAATTTGCTTTGCTATACATAATAGCCTACAGGAGGATATTTATACTTTGCTTGGTCTTTTCCTGGAAAACTCCAGTAAAATTTTGTCCCACCTCTCCTCTCATCCTTCAACTTACATTCTTCTTGTTTGAAATCACCAATGGGAAGCAGTACTAAAAGGGTATAATATAGGGGAAATGCCCCTGCTTTTTTCCCCTCCCAAAATGAATAAACAGATCAAACTCACTGCCCTTGAGTCAATGCTGACATATACCATACTGACCCCCCCCCCCCTGGGGGCTTCCCAGGCGGTACCTGGTTATGGAAGTAGGAAGCCTCATCATTCTCCCATGGAGCTGCTGGTGTTTCCATCCTTTGCATCATAGCCCAGTGTGTAAGCACGACACCCTCAGGGCTGCTTCCTCCGTAGTGGTCCTTTCCCTCTCCACTGTGGCGATGGGAAGAGTCCCGGAATAGTAAGAGCAGTTAAGTACTTAGCTACTAACCCCAAAGGTTGGAGGTTCTGCGGCATCCAGATGCAGCTCTGAAGAAAGAATATCTCCTTCCAAAACACAAGCCAGCTCCATTTTCAGACAAACAATAAACAGATCTACACAGAGAATGAGAATACTAGGGAGTTATAATCAACCTTCGAATAATCAACCATTTGGGATCAAAAGGACAGTATTTACCCAAAATTCAGTAGAATTAGGACAAGAGGGATGGCAACAGAAAGCACACAGAGGGATGTTACATTGTGAGGTTGGCAATCAACGAGATGAGTCAAGATGTGTGAGGATTGTTGAATGGAAAACTGATATTCTCTGTAAACCTTCACCCAATAAAAATCAAAACAAAAAGCAAACACATACACACACACTCACATACAAAACCTGCAATGAAAGCCCTTTAAAACCCTCTCTGACACACATGGGCTACCGTGTGTCTGAGTCAACTGGGAAACACTGGCTTGGGTTTACTGAATTAGGGCGATGAGGCGTGGGAGAGTGCTCCCAATAAGATGGAATGAAAAGAAAGCAAGGTAAACTGACTAAGGCGGATGTAGTTGGGTGGAAATGTTACAGCATTTGATCTCCCTTTAGGCCTACTTTAAGCTATTTCCATTTCAAAAGAAATAAACATAAAGTGAAGGGGAAATCAATCCGTGGTGATTAAGCCCCTGGTGACACCCCTCTAACCATGAGCCAGGGGCGAAGAACCTTACTGACACGGCGTGCACTGGAAAGTGAATGGTCACAGATGCAGGTAGGGTAAAATTTAGCATTCGGTCATTTGATCTTCCTTGTGATCCATTTGAATTTGTTCTAGCTTTTTAATATTTTCAGCTTTGTTTTTCGATTGAGGCTTTTACCCATTTTGCTTTGTTATTCTGCTTAGTTTTTGTTTGTTTTTAAGTGTTTTTCTGTGTGTGAAATCCAGGAGAGGTAAATCTATAGAGACAGTAACTGGATGAATGCTTCCTTGGGAACATGGCAGGGGAGCTCGGGGGACAATGGGGAGCTAATAACGATGAGGACAAGAATGAAGAAAATGTTTTAAAACTGATTGTGGTAATGATTGTACAACTCTTGTTGATGTGATTGAACTATTGAATTGCATAATATGTGAATTATATGCCACTAAATGTTGGGGGGGGGGGGGAAGAAGCTAATGGCTTTGCTCCAAGAACTTCTTGAAGCCCCTTGAATGTAGTTCCCTTCCCTATCAAGCACCCTCTGCAATCGGTTCTTCACAAAGTAGTTTAGAAGATGGGTTGAAAATCTGAGTTAGATTATATCATAAACTTCTTTAAACCCTCCAACAGCATCCCATTACAAATAGAATAAACCCTAACTTTGTCACTTGGCTCTGATTCTAGGGCCTCGCCCTGCCCTTATCTCAGACCTCTCTACCTTCTTTTCTCAAAACTTCCTGGGCAGTTTAGTTCCTTTAATCCTGCCAAGGTCACTCACCTTTCAGGTCTTTGCTCAAAAGTGACCCAACCCCAAGAGTCCAATTCGTATGCCCTACAGAACAGAGCCTCCTGGCCATTCCAGTGACCGGATTCTACCTCTTCTACTAATTTGTCTTCTGCACAATACCTGCCAACAATAGTGTTTGTAGGTTTACATGCGGCTCTTGGCCCGTCGCTCCTCCAGAATATAAGCTTCCTGAGAGTCATCTCTTTGTTTTTCTCATGTCAGCATTGTTAGCACACCTGGCTCAATAAATACTTCTTGAATCAGTGAGTGGATATAGGGACCATATGGTTGCCAGATGGAGAATGACAGAGAGAGGTGAACAGCTGGAGAGGCAAATCAGCCTGAGCACGTGCCGGTCCTGCACTGTTTGCGTTTTACCGACTCCACAGTGGGGAGATGCAGGGAAGGGCCTGAACAATCTTATGGTCGTTGAGTATTGTGGAGTGCATGTTTGACTCGTGGCGATTATGCATGACCGAGTAGAAAGGTCCTGTAGAGTTTATGAACTTTAATTTTTAGTATATGCGCTGCTGAAGGTCTTTCTAATGGGAAACTACTGGGTGATTTAGATTCACTAAAATAGCTCTGTCCGCAGCTGAGTGCTTAACAGTTGGGCCACCAGGCCTTGATTAGCACATTTGAGGACAGCACAGCAGCCGGTTACAGGGTTCCCCTGGCTGCTGTGTCGTGTGTGGGGAAGGAGAGCATTGCTGGGCACGGGGTCAGGGGTCAGTGGGAAAGGGAGACTCAGTTCAGCCTTCAGGATTTCCAAGGGCAGAAAAGAAGGGAAAGGCACCCAGGAGCTGGTGTCCACACTCCCAATGATCCTTATGGGGCCTCAGTACTCGGTAAGACCTCAAGGGACCATGACATGGCTTATTTGATAGCAGTGGAGAGTTCTGTTTATCAAAGATATCCAAATGTTCTAGCTAAACGAAGCTTTACTTCAAACAACATCTTCCCCCAGAATCTAATAGTTAAAACAGATAAAAACTGGAAGGGGGGCGTTCCCTGAGGCTGAGAAGGGCCCCACTGACATCCCTGGAATACCCCTTTCTTCCTTCCCGCAGCAATCAAACCACTCTGGGAAAGCACCCAGGCTGGGAGGAACACAGTTGGAAGTATTTAAAGTAAGAGGAGTGAGAGTTGTTACAACATTCCGGTGTACATTCAGCCTTTTGCTTTCCTGGGTTGGCATAGGCAGGTGACTCTCTCTGCAAACAGCCTGGTCTCTCTTGCCAAGCACCCTCCCTCCACCAGCATCAGTGATGACCAGACAGAGGGTCTCTGTGCTGCCAAATCTCTGAGCCTCCTGCCTAAAGGTAGGGCCCTTCCTCCCCCACATTGGCACCTCTGTTGCTATAAGTACACCCTCTGAATATAATTGCATGAGAGAACCCAGTTGGCTCCAAAGAACTTGCCCCGGGCTATTATGCCAGCAATATACCTTTGAGAAGCATATTAAAAAGACACGCAAGTCAGGAGGGAAAGCGCATGCTAAAAAAAAATAAAGGAGGGAAAAAAATACAACAAAACTCCTAATGTAATATTATGAGAATTCCCAGTATAATAAAAAGACTTAAAAAAAAGGCAACCCCAGGCTCTACTACATACAATGTGGTTTTTTGATAGCCTTTCCTGTCTTCGATTTTTTTTATACCATTTCACCTCCACAACACTCTTTATTCTTTCTTTTTTCCCTTAAGGAAATTAGACACAAAACACCTACTGTATATTTAAAGGAAAAAACAACAACAAACTCTCATTGTTGAAATATCATTAAGAAGGGTGACGCAAAGCTGCAGAGGCCAGGAAATTGAGTGTTAACCTGCCACTCCTTCCCTAATGGGTGGTTGGGTACACCATTATACCTTATTCTACTCCAAAGTACAAATTAACCTGGATCATAAAGATAAAGGAGCCAGCCAAGTCAGGGAGCTTAAGCATCAGGAGGAACCACGGGGCAGAGGGTGGGCCTGGCTGAGTGAGGCCAGGACTTGGCTGCCACCCTCCCCTGGCTTAGAGGTCACAGTAGCACAGGGACCATGGCTTCCTTTATCACCTGGGGCCTCTGTGACAAAGTCCTGGATATCCTGTACTTTCCAGCTTTGGAAACTTGGCTCTTGCATTTCTAGTCCCCCATCTGTGTCTGCCTGTCTGTCTCAAACTTTCCTGTCCTTCAGAGTCAAGACATAGCCTCTGCGGAGCTGTCTCTAAATGTTCTGCTTTTACTTCCTCATGCAGACTTGTAGGGTAGATTTTGAATCCTGGGATTTGGTCTCCTGAAATCACTCCACTGCCCCACCACTTTGGACAGGGTACTAAGTAAGCATCTTTATGTATATGTTACCGCTCCTCTGAGACGAACTCACTGTGGGGACTAGATGGCATTGTGCACTTAAAACATTAAGTTTTCCCTGTCTATTGCGTATTATTTGTTCTTAGTAACTGTCGTCCAGTTGGCCTCCTGCTCATGGTAGCCTGATGCACCATAGAACCAAAGACTTTGTGGTCCTGCACCAGGCCCGTGATCAATTAGGAGCCTGACCACTGTGGTTGGTCATTGGTTGGTTTTCAGAAGGAGATTGGCAGGCCTTTCTTCCTAGTACATCTGACTCTAGAACATCTGCAGAATCCTTTTTTTAGCATCATAGCACCACCCAAGCCTCCACTCACAGATGAGGGATGGCGCACAGGAAGAATCTAACCCAGCTTTCCCATATGAACTGCAGCAATGAGACCCCTGCCCCATTACGAAACCAATTCAATCTGCACTGAGGTTTTCAGTTCAGGCTCTCTGTTAGACGTGAGGTTTGCAGAAATGAACAAGGTCCTCAAAGATTCAGTCCTCAGGGACTTATAGTGTCTTACAGAGTCTTATCATTTATCTCCATTCTTTCTTGACACCAGTGTCCTTCCTGCCCTCCCTCTTATATTGTAATTGTATTGGTCACTTTTCCCTCCAAATAGGTAAATTTCCTTTCCAAATAGTTGGCACACTTGGTCCCATTTTTCAGGTGAGGAAATGAAGACCTCGAGAGGTTAAAGAGCTTGTAAACGTTCTTGTATAAGGGGATGGTAGTGCTGTGATCCCTACTCAGTTTGCTTCCAAAGTTTGTACCTACCGCGTTGTGCCACCCACACTCCTCAGAGGGATTTCGAGTTAGGATTAGTGGTGCAAACCTCAGGTGGTGCAGGACGACTGTTGGGTGTGCATTTGCTCAGACTGATATCAGAGATTAGAGCTAAAAATGCCACTTTGTGTGTGTGTGTGTGTTGCTGAGTTTCTGTAAAGTACTTTCATAGTAAAGATGAAAGTTTGGTTTTAATGACTAAAATATTCATTCATTTACAAATGACTGGCAGTATGTTGATTTTGATTTAGAGGCTGATTTGAGTGATCATTTTGGTTATCATACAACTTTAAAAGATAAGTGACCAATCTAAGGCCTAACGGGTGGTGGAGCTGCCTCTAACCCCTGCCTCCTGCTCAGTTTTGAAGGGGCCAGGCTTAGAAGTGGGGGTATCATAGTCCTGGCAAGAATGAATTTTTCAGGATGCTCTTATCCCTCATGAATTGTGTTGAGAAGCCTTGGATCTGTCTATGTTTGGCAGCTGGTTAAACCTACAGATTCCCAGGCCTGCATAGACATTCTGCACCAGACTCTGCAGGGCACTTAGGGCCCACACTTTCAGGAAGTCCTAGTGGTCCAGAGGCTCAAGGAAGAACCACCAACTCTCCCTAGTGCTAACTTGACCCTGGTGAACTATGATGCCCAGTCTCATCATTGTGTTTCTCACAAACCACTATCCACTTCAAAGACCTTCAGTTAGTCATTTAGCGATGATGATGGAAACAGCTATTGTGGGTACAGCGGATGGGGATGGGGTACAGCAAGCTTTCACCCTCTTTGAACACCAAATTTAATTCTGTGGACACTGGCTATATCAGCTGGTCAAAACAATGGTGCCTTCTTTTTCCTTTAGTTCTCAAATGTGTAATCCCTTACTTAGCCCTGGGACTGAATGGACTGAGAAGAATGTTGAAGGAATGTGTGGGTCCTGGTCCACAAAGAGTGTGGTAATTCCAGGAAATTATCTGCGCTCAAGAGACCAAGACATGCTTCCACAGAGTTAGAGGAGCTTCCACAGGGAGAGACTTTGGGGGCTTGGGGAAAGGGGAGCCCTCACAAGAAAAATGGCCCTTCACTTGTATTGCATTTATGCAGTCATTATTATGCAGTCATTATGTGACCATTTTTTCCTCAAGCAATTTTAAGGGATTTCAAAATATCTTTGCAATTCACAATACAAGAAATTTGGCAAAAATATACATTTATATCATATATTGTTAGATCACTAGACTATGGTATATATATATATCTTATATGTAAATTATGTAATATAGGTTATATATAAAATAATGTCATATACATGTCATCATATATATATAATTTATGTATATAATCTACATATATCATATCTAGTAAAGTAATAAGTCTACGGATTATAGGATTAGAATATACTCTTGCTTTTTAAAAAATAAATGTTTGGACATGTGTCACATGTATATATACAACTGGTAGATCATTTTGTCAACTTCAAGATGTATGAAAGTGTAGGAGTGGAGTCAAACCTGTCAATCAAGTCCCAGACTCTGTCGGACAGGGCAGGATATGACAAAATAAACAATTTATAAATTATCAAGGGCTCATGAGGGAGAGGGGAGCGGGGAGGGAGGGGGAAAATGAGGACCTGATGTCGGGGGCTTAAGTGGAGAGCAAATGTTTTGAGAATGACGAAGGCAATGAATGTACGGATGTGCTTTACACAATTGATGTATGTATGGATTGTGATAAGAGTCGTATGAGCCCCTAATGAAACGATTAAAAAATCCCTGATCTTCTTAAAACAAACAAACAAAAACTCCCACCCTGGTGACTTCTTCACAGTGTAAGAATCTAAGACATTGGGAACTGCTCTCTCTCTCCCCCCAATTCACCTTCCTACCTGCTGGTCCCCTGAGAATTGCTATATCCTTGCCATGTTTGCACAGACTGTGGGTCCACACAACTCTGCACCGGGCAGCCTGTGATCTCCCTGCTTTATGCATCATTGCGCATGACTGGAGAGGGATGGACGGACTAGCATTGGACTTATGGACTTGAGTTGGACCTAAGTTGGGACTCTTTCTTGATATTTAATTACTTCTTGATATAAAACTCTTTCTTATACATATGAGTGTCATTGGATTTGTTTCTCTAGTCAACCCAGCCTAACATAACAACCCACATTTATTTTTATATATAATGTAGTATATGTATATATATTAACATGTTAATACTTGTTTATTTTTTGGAATTGGCTTAACATCCAATCAGGAGTGAGGTTGGACTGGCGAATTCAAAATCTATAGGACAGGCCATAGGCTGTAGATGCCTGCAGTGTTGCATCCCAAATATGTTGGTTAGGAGATAGAAAGAGTGAAGAGTGAAGATGTGCTGAGAAACTATGGATTTATAGTCCAGTCAGAATAAGTCTTATGGGAAACTACCTTCTGTTCTTATGGCCTTTGACTAGCCATAGACTAGCCATAATCTTTGGATGAGGCTCACCTGCGGTATTGAGATTAGTCTGCTTTAGCAAAGACTGATTTATTTAATCTCATGTGACTACTTCATAACAGCAGCTAGACTAGGATTTGGCTAAACAAGGGGGAACCAGAGCTCAGCCAAGTTGACATATAAAATTATCCATCACACTATGTGTGTCCATGTTATATCATAGGGAGTAGGAATAAGAGACTGATAGCTTACTGTTTTTGATTTTCACACTTTGTAATCCATGCTATAATTAACTTTCGGAAGCTTTTTTTGTTTTAATAGAAACTACCATAGAGGATGACAGAAATTTGCAAAAGTCACCCAGGGACTTCAATGACCAATAGTTAAGAAAACTAGTAAGGAAGCGACTTAGGATATGACTAGCAAGGAAAACAGTAGTGACTCCTTGGCTAGTCCTACACCTTTTGTTTCCTCTTCAAAATCCTGTAGTTACCTTGATGACCAGGCATAGCGTCCCTTCTTTTCTACAAACTTTTAAACAATGATGTCACCTTCCACCTATCTGTGTATCCAACCAGACCAAACATTCAATCCCTTGGATGTTTCTAGCACATACTCTGAGCACAATAGACTACATACTTAACATTTATAATTCAGAAGGTCATTGAAATATGTTGGGAGCTCAGGCCTCCCTGTACTGAGTTTCTAGCATCCTTCTATTTATGTTCATCTTCAAAAAGAGGCTCACAAGCCACCTAGGTGTCCACTGTAACCCTGTGGTTTTCTTCACACATGCACATCAAAACAAAGGGCACCAGGCCATCAGGAGCAGGAGTGAGCTGTGAGCACAATAAGAATTGAGGGATATACAGTATGGATCTGGCTCCTGATGGAGATACATTGGCTCACCATTTTAAAAATTCCTTAAAGTAGTGCATGAATGCTAAAAAGAAAAAAGTGTTGTTGGGTATATATTTTTTAAAATATAGAATCTGAGAAGCTATCTCATAGGCCTTCACTGGCCATTTTGTACAACTGTGCCAGAAACAAGAAATACCACAATACAGTAAGCCAGAACCGGGAAGGTGGAAATGGAGAAAAAGACTATTTAGGTGAAAACAAAACAAAACAAAACAAAAAATGTTCTTCTGCATTAGAATGTAAAATGTCCTCAGTGAGCTGAGATCTGTAGAATCTAGAGAAACTATGCATTCTTACTCAATTCTAACATTCATAGTGCAGTTCTATGATGAGAAGAAAGAGGAGGAGGAGGAGGAGGAGAAGAAGAAACTGTGTATGTCTTTCAACTAACAAACACCATCAGAGGAGTACTTAGGCCAGGTGTTTTTGCTAATCCAGATATTATAGACAGATATAACTAGGAAAAACAATCTGGGACTGATATAAATATGGGCCTCCCCCCCCAATTTTTTAGGAAAGTGTGTGATTCACTAGGAAACTCGTCTCCTTGTACTCCTTTGAGTAATTTCAATTCTGATAAAATCTCAATTAAAAATATACTTTCAGGTTTGTTTTCAAAATCTGTGTATCATTCTTATTAAGCTGAAAGTCAGAGAGTCATGAAGGAAAGGCATTCCAGTATCCAGATTTTCTCTGATAGGGCACGTCTGAGCACTGCTCACTCCAGAAGATATTCCTTAGCTCAAAATAAATAATAAATAAAGACTTCTACAGCTAGGGAAAAAAAAACTTAGAAAAAGGGATGAATCTCCTCATGGACAATGGGATGAAGATAAAATTATCTCTCTCCGTTTGGATCCTCTATGCTAACTTAAGATACGTTCTCTCATTATGATTGGGCTATCATTTCGTTCAGTCTAAACCCCCACGTCTGAAGGGCTGCACAGTGATACATGAAGTGAGGAGATTTGAAGGGACTTCAGAAAGAATAAGTGTCCTTGACGTGATCTCGTTGCAGTGAAGCCCCACATTCTTTCTTGGCTATAGAATTATGAAACATAAGTAAGAGATGGAATTGGGGAAACAGAATATGGCCAGGAAAATGGCAGTTCTACCAGACCACAGTCGGTCACCATGTTCTGGTCTGTTGAGCCAGAAGTTCAATCTAAAAATAAGGTTGGATACTTTTGGAGCCACCTCACTAATAGGGGGCAAGCCTACTGATACCAGGTCAACGTGACTCTGAGGCATTGATTTTTAAATTGTATTCCCATCTACCTCAGAATGAGAGAAAAAAGACAAAGGAAAACAAACTCATCTTCACTTGACTAGACCTCCCTCTACCGAACTCCGCAGAAAAGAAGAATGATCGTGCAGCACACACACCACGGAGATGCAACAAATTGGAGCTTTTCAAAAGCCGGATGCCCCTCGGTGTCTCGCCTTCCTTTCGAGATGTGCACATTCATCGCTCCACATTCTACTCCCCAAAAGCAGGGTTGCTGCTGGCCTGTCAGGCACTTCACTTGGAAGTCTTGGTGACAGGATTCCCACAAAAGATGAATCTTGAGTTACTTGCTTGGTTCACAAACATGAACCTGTTGGCATTTGATATACTGGATGTTGAAAATTACAGCAAAGACAAAAGTCTCTAAGGAAAATACTCAAGGGCCACAGCCCCATCTTTGCCAAGCTTACCATCCTATGTGCAACCAAGCGGCCGCTGTACGCCTGCATGCTTCTCTGGCACTGCTTTTGTCAGCAATCATTATGGCTTTATTATACCTCTTTTCAGCAAATCATGAGCTTTTACAACCAGATTATAAATCTGTTTATAGTTAAGGGGCAGCAAACACTTTTAAAGTAACTACTATAGACATTTTTACAACTGACTTTGCACCATGAGAAACACACAGAGTAGAGAGGCAGGATCCAGAACCCCAGTGAGATTGTTTAGGGTCCACTAACTAAGCCAAAGAAAGAGACTTTGTATTTGCCTGATGAAGACAGATCCTCATCAGACAAAATGTGGATTCGATTTCCAAACCATGAGGCCTTTGTTTATGTATGCCATTAATGGGTTAATCCTATAGTTTAAGAAACATAATTTGCTGGACTAGCTGAGCCAAAATTGGGATAATTACATTGTAATCTTTTAAAATTATTTGGAATCTAAAGACGTATTACTGTGTTCAGGTAGAAGATGAGGGCTTTAGGATTGGCAAAGTAAATATAAATAATGACTCCTTCCCTATAACACATACTTCATTTCCTCCTCTGTGCTTTGTTGATGTCTACATTTTAGATATTGTGTAGCATAATTAAAACATTTAGCCATAGAACAGTGGATGTCAATATTTTATCATGATAAATCATTTGATCATGTCTAATTAAAATCCTTGTAATCTCATGCAGAAGTAATATTATGAAGAAATATCTAATAGGATAAAGGAATATCAAATATTTTTGGTGATAGAACCATTCAGAACTAACTGTTTGAAAACTTTGATAAATATGTGCATCAACAAAACAAAAATAATCACTAGTGAGTACATCCCCTTTGCATTCATCCATTAGGTCAGAGAAGAATTAACCCACCACTGCCCAACTGGAAGCAACACTCACCTATGGAAAGAAGATAACTCCCAACACTATGTGTATCTGCAGAGAGATGTTATTGATTTAAAACAGTCTAAACTTTTTATTAGAGTTTAGAGAATATGTTTTCTCACATACAAGTATTAGGGCAAGTAATTCAGGACAAAGAAAGTGTTTGGAAGCAGAGGAATTTTAATGAACAGTGTTGTTCTAGGGGGCATCGAGTTGGTTCTGTGCAGAGCAATCCTGTGCACAGTAGAACAGAGCCCTGTGCGGTCCTGGGCCCTCCCCACCCCTGTGTCTGCGCCTGAACCCATTGCTTCAACCACGATGTCAAGACATTTCCAGGAAGGTCTTCGTTTTTTTGCTCCCCCTCCACTCTTCGGCGTGATGTTCTACTCCAGAGACTGCTTTCTCCTGACAACAATCCAAAGTATGTAAAAGGAAGTCTTGCATCCATGCCTCTAAGAAGCGCTCTGGCCGTACTTTTTCCAAGATAGATGGCTTTGTCCCTTTAGCAGTCCATCATACTTTCAAAATTCTTCTCCAGCACCATGATTTAAATATATGAACTTTTCTTGACTCAATGAATATTAATTATTGGATGATTAATTAGTAAATGAATATTAATTACTTGGAATTCATTTTAAGATAACCAGTGAATTACTTCATCTGTTAATTTGTCATAATGTGGTGGCATATGTGTTGTTATGATGCTGAGCCATGCTACTGGTATTTAAAATACTAGTCGGGCCAACCGTGATGAACAGGTTTTAACAAAGCATCCAGGCAGCATCAAGAAAAAATATGAGGAAGGCAAATCGGTTCTGAAAAATTAGGCACTAAAAATGTTATGGATGGCGGTGGCGCACTGTCTGGTGCAGTGTTAGAAGATGAGTGCTTTTGGCTGGAAGTCCCTCAGAGTGCAGCGAGGAGAGAATCGACTCCTCAAAGTGGGACTGATCTTAGTGCAATGGTCAGGTAAATGCTTCCAGAACTTTCATTGGCTGATGTGGCATGGCATGAGATGATAAAGAACGGCTTTCAATATTCACTAATAATCAAAACATGACACATAAGAAATGTAAACCTGGTAAAATTGAAAGTTATGAAAAATAAAATGGAGCACATCAATATGTATATACTACAGGTTAGTGGGGTGTACTGGACTGGTAGTTGCCATTTTTAATTGGGAAATCATATAGTTTACTACACCAGGATGACAAGTTTAAGGCCCATGACATCTCACTCACGTATTTAATTTCCTCCTCTCTATGGATGTAAACATAAACAAAAACAACAACAACACTTAACGATCAAGCTGGAAGGAAGTGAAATGCTATCAGTAATAGAATAATAATCTGTATGCTTGTTAAAAAAACAGTTTGTGCATCTATTATTCAAATTTATTCAGTCACTAAACTAAAAAATATAAAAATTGAAGAATTCTCTCAGCTTTTGCAGTCTGAAATTGATGAAATAAGTACTCAAGGTGGATTGGTGGTAGGAATTTGAAAATCAGAAACCAAGAGGAAGGATCAGTAGTTAGAAACAATGATCTTATTGATAGAAGCCATGCTGGAGACAGATAGAATTTTACAATGACTTATTCATGGTAAATAACCTTTTTCAACTATACAAATGGTGATGGGACATGTGGACCTTGCTAACAAAATGCATAAAAGTTATGTCAACTTCATCTGTAGGAAAAAAAATAATGGAGAAAAATGTCATCAGTTAAAACAAAGCCAGGTGCTGAGTGCAGAATAGACCATTAATCTCAGAAAGTTGAAGCAGAAGAAATTTGAGATGAATGCACAAGAGCCAAAGTAAGACCTTGAGTATATCTCCCCTGAATTTAGAGATTATCTCAGGAAGCAATTTGATGCATTGAACTCTAATGATTAGTGAGTACTTGAGAGATTCCATCAAGGACATCAGAAAGAAAGAAAGCAAAAACTCATTAAAAAGACAAAAATAGGTGAAAAAGCAAAATTAATGTCAAAAGAGATTCTGAAACTCGCTTTGGTGACGAGGAGAAAATGATGAAGTAAAAGAACTAATAATAAATTTTCAAACTGCAGCTTGAGAAAACAAAGTGAAATCATCATGAAATGTTACAAAACCAAAATGTAAAGATACACTACATATTTCTCAAGCTGACTAAAAGAGAAAATATTCAATCCTTGAGTTGTAATATTGAAGGATATGTAGGAAAAAAGATTAAACGATTGCTATATGAAGCATCAAAAGAAGATAAAAGAAATACACAGTCATTTGGTTGCAAATCAGTTCCCCCTTCTCCCCACCCTCCTCTTCCTGTACTCTCAGAGAACCATTGCTCTCGTTACTGTTTCTGGTGTTATCTATCTTGACTTTCCTGTACTGAATGATCTTATACATGAAAATGAACATATGTAAACCTAACTTACTTAATGAGGAAAAATAATTAAAAACCATAACAGTAACTGGAGGAAGTACTAAAGAATTAAAGAGCAGTGGTTCTCAACCTTCCTAATGCCACGATCCTTTAATACAGTTCCTCATGTTGTGGTGACCCTCACCAACCATAAAAATATTTTCATTGCTACTTCATAACTGTAATTTTGCTACTGTTATGAATCAGGCGACCCCTGTGAAAGGGTCATTTGACCCCCCCAAAGGGGTCGTGACCCACAGGTTGAGAACCGCTGAATTAGAGGTTAGTTATGTGCTTCGTTAGTGCCATCGTACACCCTGGATTTATCATCCCTTCCATGTGGCCCTTCTGAGAGGGACTCTCCAATTATCTTAAAGGTGGGTTTTGGGTATCCACTACATTCCAACCCATTTCCATCATTTGGTTGCTTATTTTTGAGCTTCTGGTACCTCTTTCTGTTTATCCCTCATGATCACACAGGCTGATATGCTTCTTCCATGTGGGCTTTGTTGCTTCCCTGCTAGATGGCCACTTTTTAAACTACAAGCCTTAAAGACCCCAGACACTATATCTTTTAATAGCCAGGCACTATCAGTTTTCTCCACCACATTTGCTTATACACCTGTTTTGTCTTCAGCTATTGTGTCAGGACGGTGAGTATCATACTGTGCCACATTATTAGAACAAACCATTCTTGTACAAAAGTAGATTTAACTAGAGGCCCAAAGTCCATCTGTTTCCTTGTTGAATTTGCTTATATATACAAATACACATATGTTTATGTATATATTTTTTCTTCTTTTCCCCCCTCCTACCTCACTTATTATGTTTACCAAGCATTCATCTCTCAGTAATTTCTCTCAGATACAATTAGATTAATCAAACATGATTGTATAATTCCACTCAATGGGATTGAATAATGTAATTGTATGTGAATGGATATATTGTATAAGTTATGGCAAAAACCCCAAACCAAAACAAAACTTACTATAGAAAAAAATAATAAGGGTCCCTAGGGGGTGTGGTGGGGGGAGATGGAAGGGACAAAGGGGGGCTGATATCAAAGTTCAGGAAAAAATAAAATGTTTTGAAACTGGTAGAAATTGTAAAATACAGCTTTATGTGATTGAACTATAGAATGTTATATTATTTGTAAGAGCTCTCAATAAAATGATTAAAAAAAGAGTAAGTCACAATTGATCAAGAACTGATAGTTCTGTTCAAGACTAAAGAGTACTGAAGGCATTAGTGAAACACCAAGCTGTAGGAATTACTGAAATGCTGATGGAAATATTTTAATAAACCCATACAGCTGTGTAGGTGCTCACTGGTCTATGCCAAGACATTTGGAAGATAGCTAACTGGCTTAAAGATGAGAAGAAACACCTATTCAAAATAAGATGACCCAACAGAATATGGAAATTATCAGGCAATGTCATTAATATCACACATAAGTAAAATTTTGATGATAATTAAAAAGCAGTTTGTGGTAGTTACACAAGTTCATGTCTACTTAAAAGAATGAAGGAGTGGAGTCTAGCCTGTCAATCAGATCACAGCCTGATGAGCCCTCCTTGTGGACTTGGCCTTCTCCTGAGAATTCTGGGAACTTCCTTTCTCTTGATTCTGCCATCAGTTGAGGCGGGCCTCTCTCTCTCTTTCTCTATCTCTCTCTACTTCGCCTTCCTGTTGACAAGCCACTTGGAGCCATGCTGATGTCAGCCGGATCCCTGGAGATTCATCCACTACCATTGGATCCACAGGACTTTTCACCCACCGGTCTGTGATCCTCCTGCATCTGGCATCATTGAATATGCTGCATGAGTCTAAAGAGTAATTCATGAGCTAATATCAGACTTATGAGCTAATATAGATGGGATGTTTTATTTATTCATAATTACTTCTTGATATAAAGTTCTCTCTTATACATATATGAATGCCCTTGGATTTTTCTCTAGTCAACCAGGTCTAACGCATGGTTACAGCAGTACATCATCAGGAAACTGCCAGATATTCACTCTGGATTCAGGCGAGGATATAGAAGAAGATATATTATTAATGATGTTAGATGGATTGTGGCTCAAAGCAAATAATATTTATTTATTATTTGATAATTTGATAATTATTATTACTGGCTTACTTATATTTTATTGACCATACAAAAGCATTTGACTGTGAGGACCCCAGACACCATAGATAACCTTGGTAAGAATGATCATTACAAAATATTTCACATTTCATTGTGTTCATGCAGAGCCTGTACAAACCCCAACAGGCAGTTGTTTGAACAGAATGAAAGGATACTAGGTGGTTTAAAAACATGAGGAGTGTACCTGGAGATTGTGTCTTTTCACTTATTCAATTAGTATGCTGAGCAAATAATCCCAGCCATTAGGCTCTCAGGGTTACATGAAGTCTCTGTAAGAACTTGTGATATGAACATGACACCACCTTTCTTACTGAAAGTGGAAAGGACTTGAAGGTCAAAGACTACAGTCTTCAGTGTGCAGTGCAACTTCTCTGTTAAGAAAACATCAATCATCACAGCTGGAGTAATAAACAATATCGTGAGCAACAGAAATGATTAAAGCTATCAAGGATTTTATTGTATTTGGCTTCACAATCAAAGCCAATGGAGGCAGCAGTCAAGAAATGACTTACTGCCTTGGGCAAATCTGCTGCCAAACACCCCTGAAAGGTTTTAAACAGCAAATAAAGCACTTTGAGGGCTAGCGTGCACTTGACCCAATGACGTTTTCAATCACCTCATGTGCTGTCAAAGACTGGATGGTGAATAAAGGCCAGAGAAGAACCCATGCATTTGAATTAATGTGTTGGTTAAGAACATAAAAATGTCCATTAACTCCCATAAGAATTAACAACTCTGTCCTGGATAGAGTACAGTGAGAATGTTCCTTTGGAAGCAAAGATGTTGAAGAAACAGCTCGAGGCTATATCTGACCTTGAACGACTACACAAGGGAGAAGGACACTGGAACGCCACACTAGCCTGATTTCCAACACCCTCCATTGGGCTTTATCCTTTTCTGATCCCAAAAGTCCCCCCATAGCACTTTACTTATCTGCTGCTTTGCTTAACAACCCTTTGCAGTGGCCACACAGAACTCAGACAATATTCATTATTAGGAAAGTTTACAGCTCCCCACCAGCCAGGATCAGAAAACAGTAAGAATACAGCCATTGGTCCACAGTACCATCCCTCTTCAGCCAGCAGCCAATTCTCTATCTAGTTGTTAGCCGCTTAGTCATATGGTCCCTTGAACTCTGCATCTATAGCCAGGAAGCCCACGTCCTGCTGTTCTGCCTCACAGTCTCATAGGCTTGGTGCTGCTCCTCCGCTCTGTCTCATGCGCTCTTTGTCTCATCCTCTGGCCTCAGCCTGTGTCCTTTGCTCTGTCACATGGTCTCCATACTGAAGCCTCTGATACCTCTAGATTCAGCCTCCATCACTTTAGACAGAGATTTAAACATGTCTCATTGGTGGCTCTTGTCTTGGATGGTCCTAGGAATTCTCTCTGTTTCGGCTTATATGATGACCCATCCTGACAGCCAGGAGAGTGGCAACTAAAACAGATCAATCCCTTCAGTTGTCATTACATGTGCCTTATTGGCATAGTCCCACCTAATCATTTGGTGGAGGTTACAGAGCCATGGACAGAAGAGCCATTTGAAGAAATTACACTTCAGCGAAGATATGATCAGACAGTAGCAGTCCTGAAAGAAGTACATCATGCTTGGTAAAGTAGACCCAGTGGCTCCAACAGTGGCCTCAAAAATGGGATTGATTGTGATGCTGGCAGAAGATCTGTCAGTGTGTTAGTCTGTTATAGAAGGCCACTAGGACTTGCAACAAGCACAGAAGCACCTAACAGAAGCAACAATAGAGAAGGGCGTTGTTCTGTAAATGCTTAAAATAAAAGTAATATAAGGGAAAATGAAGGGGTTTAATTGAAGAAAATAAACATGGCTGTCAATTTAATAAGATTCTAAGTTTAAAATAAATACAGAAACAAGGGTAGAAGAATAGGTTGTGATAGAAGAGGGCTTCAAAAAATTTGTGCAGGGCCATGATGTAGGAACTAACTGTTCTTAAGTGGGAGCTAGGATTCAGTGAGAGCCTCAACCCCATTCCTGGATCTATGTTTATTATTATTGTTATTAATTTAGAGTCAATACATATATCATTCCATAGTCCAATCAGCTCAAACAGAATTGTACAATTGCTTCTGTAGTTTCCACAAATACTTTTTTCCCTTGACTTCACATCATCTCCTGTTTACTCCCCACCAACCCTGGACACCCCACCCCCCCTTTGTCCCTGAAACCCTCATTTTACTTGTTGAGCCTATAGGTTCATCAGTCCTGGGTTTCATTTACCAAAAACCATAGAACACAACTTCAAGAAGGTGATCCCCCAATGACAATACCTCTGAGATACATATTAAAATTAATGTGAACAAAATAAAACAATGTCCATTACAGGTTTGCCAGAATACTACATATCTTAATGCAGCATATAGGGTACTGATGTAGCAAGACCACATTTGTCTGCCTATCAACAGTTCAACATCTTGGTACGGCTGTCTACAACTTCCTTAGACACCATGTATTTTCTGACTAAGTCCTCAGGTTACAACTTGAAAACAATTAGTTCTTACATCATGGTCCTGCTTGATACTAACCCTCAGAAAGAGAACACAGAAGATATGGGTGCTATAGCAAAATGTGGCAAAGAAATTAGATGGTGCCTGTCTATCAGATAAATAATGTCTGGGGTCATAAAGGCTTGTCTCCAAACAAGCAGCCATCTAAGTGAGATGCCAACTAAGTCCACATGGAAGAAGCACACCATCATCAGTCATCGAAGGATTGTAAATCATGTAATCCAAACTGGACGGAGGGATTAGTATCAGAGTCTAAATTATGAGAATCCGGTTTGCAGAAGGCTATGGATGACAGTGAGCACCCAAGACTCATTTGTGGGAACCACACAGGAAAAAGCCTTCGATGGACTCCCTCTATCCACAACTGAGGGATGGGAGGAAAGTGGTTACTAAACAGTGCTTTGGAGAGATAAATATAGAAGATCCAAGGTGTAAATATAACTTGAACAGTTAAAACATTGTCAGTTGATCTCCCCCCATGCATGCTGGACCTGATCTGTTTTCAACATTTTCTGCATTCTTGTTTAGTTTTGTTGTTGTTATTGTTTATATTAGGGTACATTCAGAGGTGTTATGTCATGGGAGGTCACCCTCATGAAGTTGTGTTATATGTTCTCCTGTTTGGGTATACAAAACCCAGGATCGATGAACCTACAGTGACAGCAAGTACATTAAGGGTCTCAGCGAGTGGGGTACAGGGGTTGGGGGTGAAAAAGGGAGACCATGTCAAAGAGTCCAGGAAGAAAGAGAGATTTGAAACTGATCATGGTAGCCATTGTACAATTTTGCTTGACCTGATTGAACTATAAAATGATATGTATTAACCTCCAATTAATAATACATCTTTTAAAATTTGTGGAAAATTCCATTATCTTTCCATTCCATTTTCTAAGACCACTTATATGGCCACAAATAAATTAGACTGGCGCATAAGAAATGGGAAGGAGTCTGATGAAAACAATTGCTAAGCTGACAATTTAAGAAAACAATTTAAAGTTGACAAACCAAATTAACAGGATCTTTCTCGAGACAAAGAGTTTCACTGGCCGCATGGAGTCCCATTGGCTCTCTTTTTCCTGCCAGGACCATGCTCCCTGGATGCTTCTGTGCCCATCAGAGGAACTGGCTTGAGTTCAGAGTACTGCCAGTTGCTATCAAGTCAACTTCCACTCCTGGGGACCTGAGTGTCAGAGTAAAACTCTGCTCCATAAAGTTTATGATTCCTGGGATTTGTTGGAAATAGAAGCTTTTCTTTGGAAGCTATTCTGTGTGAACTCAACTGCCAACTTTTCCTATTGGTCGTCCAGGGCTTAACCATTTGCAACGCTTTTGAACTCCTAGGTTCGAGGTGGAGCAGGGCAGATGAAAGCCAGAAGAAATACTTCTCCTGAGAGCATGCGCGCACGCGTGTGTCTTGATAGTTGTGAGAGTAGTGGTTTTTCTGATTCAGGATCATGGGATTTCAGACTTTAGAATTCCTTTTTTGAGCACTGAAAGGCTGTGTCAATGTACTGACTTGACTCACCACTTCTTATGTATAGCATTCCCAGGCAGAAATCAAATCACTGAGACAAAATTCTGTAAGGAGTGATGATTAATCAAATTTTTCCTCTTTCGGTTCGGAAATTTGGATTCTAATTGTTAGACAGTGCCCGTGAATAATAGGCATAATAATATTAGCTTAATATAGCCAACAATAACTGAGTTATCATTCTTTGTCAGACAATTGTTATGCTTGTAAAACAATAAAAATGGTACCTAAATGTAGTTCAATTGAACTATTATAATTTTTATGTGCATTGCCTCATCTAATGCTACAAAATGACCCTATGAAGTTGGCGTTATTACTCTTTCCATTTCACAGCTGAAGAACCGAAACTGAGATGAAGGATATTGCCCAATGTCACATGACTAGTAGGTGGCAGGGGAGAAAAAGGACTTGACTCTAAATTTGTTTATGATCACAACCCACTCATGCAACCAGTATGATATTTCTAAATGGAAACGGCAACTCAGATTTTTATGAAGGAGAAGTTTGTTATCACTGAAAACATTGCATTAACTAATAGATATGATATAAGATAAAAGTTAAACATCCCAATCATCAAATTTAGATACTAGAGCAAGTAAAACTTTTAAATTTACATTCCTTATAAAGAAGAATTCAATACCTTGAATTCTGAACATTAGTAAATAGAGATCTAGTTTCATATCTTCGATATTTTCACATTCATACTTCAATTCAATAAATTCAAATATTTAAATATGTTCTACAGTAAGATATATATATATATAGCAGTAAGTAAAAGACTCATATTCAACCTTATCCAAATAGAAAAATGGGACAAGTATCACAAGAAAAATCACTTCTAAATATGAAGCTTAAGTTTATTTAAAAAGTATGATCAAAGAAATGAAAGTAAAGCAATAATAAAATACTACTTCATTCAATCAAGAGCCTAAGTGACATTGAGATAAGAATTTGACTGTTAACCAGTGAGCATTGCTTCAAAACCACCAGCTGATTTATGGAAAAGAGATGCGCCTGTCTGCTCCTGTAAAGATTTAGTCTTAGAAACCCTAAAGGCAGTTCTACCTATCTTATAGAATTGATTGAGTTGTATGATGGTAGAGGGCTTGTGTGTGTGTGTGTTTTGCTTTTATTCAATCCAGTTGACCTCTTTGTTCCCCATTGATAATCCATACTGTTGTGTAAAAACTATGAGGATGTTCATGTTTTTATGAATAATTTGGACAAAATTTGGCAAATAATCTCAAAATATGTAAAACCTTCATCTTCTTTTTGATAACAGCATTTATTTTCCTCATTTAGGGATTTGTGATTAGAACATAATTTTAGAAATATAAAAATATTTAGCAAAAGAATATGTAGGCCCCAGAATTTTCACAGTAACATCTAAGGAAAGGACTGACTAGGTGAATTTTCGAAGACTTCCACAATTAAAGATGTGGTAACTAAAGCACAATCAAATATTTATAGCCTAGACAGTCACAATGGCTTTTTAAAAAATGAGGTTGCAATGTACTATACACTTTGTGGGTTGTAAACTTACAGAGTGTGCTTTTCATATATGTGGGGGGGGGTAGTATTTAAAATTTTAAAGTTACTGTGGATGATATGACTTTAATTTTGAAACATACACTTTAAGGTATGCAAGTCAAAATCTCTGACATGGGTTGTGCTAAAATAGCCACAACACAGTCTTTCTAGTGTCTTCACTTTTGTTCATTGACTTTTCTATAACAAGCTTCTGCGGCAAGCAGCGTAATAAAAGTTTATTGAGTAACAGAGAAAGGAGACTATACTTTGTTGTGGCAGAAATACAGCCCCAGCCACGTCCAAAGTCAACAGTGCCTTCTCGGGTAAGCAGGGTCGGAGCAACAGTGCAGACAGGCTGTGGTCTGGGAAGAAATAGATCACGTGGAGAGCCTGATAGAACTTGGAGCAACGCCACTGGACCCTAGATGTTTGGTTTCAGAGGGAGACTTGTACAGACAGCACATGCCTTCACCTGACGCCCTATTCTGCCGTGCAGTTGTTTAATCCCAAGATTCACTCTGCTCCTGCTCACGGGGCTGAGGGCCAATGTTTCCTAACAGTCAGAGTCAGTTACTAGATGCAATGAGACATAAAGTTAACTCAGGTGTGTGCTGCTGCTCTTCCTTGCTCTGTGACAGAGAGGAGGAATACAGGAACATCTATCACTAAACAGCAAGTCATTATTAATTGCCATCATAAAGTCCCTTGTACGACAAAGAAACCTGGCCTTGTCTTGTACCCTCCTCATTAGACTGCTGTGATCCACTGGCTGATTTTCTTAAGTAGAAATGCAAGGTCTTTCTTCTTAATTTATCAGTCTGAAAGCTCCACTAAAATGTGTTCACCATTATAGTAAAATGCAAACGTCCATGGACAAGTGGCAGGTGGAAGGCCATTTGGTGCACTGGCCTAGAATTGAACCCAGGTCTTTCACATGGACCCTGAGAATGCTTCCATCGTAATAGCCCAATACTCAGCTTTTATTTCTGTGCAGTTTCATCTGGAATTCTGTTTTCTCATTATTACCTACTTCCAGAAATTTCACGAGCATTTTCAGCTAGGCCACGTGTCTGGTCATTCTGGCACCAACCTGACAACCCAACTCCAAGATTATGAGGCAGTTTGGATTCATCTAGTGGCTTTATCAGGAAGGTTTTCAGAAGAGCGAATCCGTCCATATAAAATTCCTACTGAGTGGCGGGTTTTAGAGCCAACTTGTCTGAGTCTAAAAACAGCAACTTGGTTAGACAGAGCTCCACCCAAGGGTGTCTTCCAGGGATGTGCTCACATTGCCAGCTGACTTCTTCAGCCGGGGTTCGACTAGTTAACTCACCTTCCTTCCTTCCGTCTGTCCGTCCGTCCATCTGTCCTCTCTCTCTCTCTCTCTCTCTCTCTCTCTTTCTTTCTTTCTTCCTTTCTTTTTTCTTGGAAGATGGTAACATGAGGGAGAGCATCCAAAGGGTTGGAAAATTTCAATCCAATCCAGCTGTTCTAACATGAACCTGGATGCAGGGTTTTACTTGGTTTTCCACGGGGAGAGTGAGTTTGAACGGCTATCAGCCCACGTTGGAGAATTTGGTAAAGAATTCATGGAATAGATGAAGAGTCTGCAAATGGAAACAATCACAGGCTTATTCAGAAATGCATATCAAGCAGTAGATGAAAGATTAAGACTGAGGATGATGGATGTTAGGTCCGAATCTAAAATGGCAAAATGCCCAGTCTAAGAAAATTAGCTTTGAATGGACAGTGGCAAGAATTCACAAGCTTAGCATGGTACTTGCTGTGCCCCCCAAAATGGGTAGGACATCTTATGTTGTCATTTAGGAGATACTGAAATGCCTGCCTACATCTTATGTGAACCTTTTTTTACAAGGTGATGTGAACGTGTTGGTTGTTTCGTGTTTATAAGTGCATTGGAATGCAAGCTGAAATAAGCAGTTCTACTGTCCTCTAAGGTCGCTATCAGTTGGGATCTGACAGACACTGACACCTTGGTATGTTTGGTAGATACAATCAGCCTTTCTTTTATTTGGCTTCCTACTTGACTCATTCGCTTTCCCATCCTACTCCATACTTCCCATTCTGTAGAGCACATTTCAACATTCTGTAACTAGTACCCAGCACAGTCTCTGGCTCATGCCTGGTCCCAATCTATGCATTCATATGGTATTTACTGGATGATTTAGTTATTGCCTTTCACATGCCCCAAACTATGAAAAGCCTGGGAGAAATGTGTCATTACTATACCAATGACCATATTGGCACTGGATTGTGATTTGAGGGAAGAAGTAGAAACTCAGATGAGGAAGTTATTATGCTAAAAGATGCTATAAATCAACCTGGATATTATTGATATCTGCCTTTATGCCCCTCCCTCCTACCTCCTTCAAGTATTTCTATCTATCTATCTATCTATCTATCTATCTATCTATCTATCTATCATCTATCTATCTATCATCTATCTGTTTATTTATTTAATATTCCAGGCATTGGGCCAAGAAAATGGTAATGAATGAAAGCATCAACATTCCTTCTTTCTGTGGCACTGCAAAGGGTTACCAAAGAGTGATACTTTCCGTTGAGAAATTCAAGTATCAAGAATTACCCATAGAAGCTGAATGACAGAGACCACGTGTTTTCTATAACACATATATTTCTATGAAGCAGAACTTCTCAATTTGTGCAATATTGGCATTTGGGGCTGGGTCATTTTTGGCTGGGAGGGGCTGCATATCCAATGTGCTATCTCTGACAGCACCACTGGTCTCTAACCACTAGATGCCAGTAGTAACTCCCCTCCAAGCGTGACAAGCTGACAAGTTGGAAGACATCGCCAAATGTCTCCTGGTTTAGGACAACATGAGCCCTGTGGAAGGAGCCACTAATATAAAGGAACGATGGGAGGGAATTTTCCTGCTTCTCGCATCTCTAAGATTAGAAATAACATGGAATAGATTATAATAACTTTGAATTCAACCTGTGCACTAGGGAGGCTGGCTGGGAGAGAGAGAGGGTGTACAGGTGTTTTGGTTAATTACATGTGAAGATTTACAAAAATATTGAAAATTAAAATATAAGGTCTGTTCATCTTTTTTCCTAAACCTTGTTCCACAAGGTCTTGCATTTGAGAAACAATATTGGTTTTGATTTAACATATTTACAGCAGCAGAATTCATTGAGAAAGAAATCGTGCATTTGTAAAACGTACTGTGACTGCTTACTTTTGTTCTTATGAAAATCCACATTATACACATTAGTCTACGAAAGTCTTAATTCAATATTTACAATAGTTGTCTTCCTATTAGTTTTAGATTGGCCAATTTGTGATATATTACACTTGCATTTTGTGTTATTTGTAATTCTTGCACATTTTATGGGACTGGAGTCATAATTTTACTAATTCAAATTATTTTAGACATTTATAGTTGTTGTATCTTGCTTTTATGACATATTGTTGGTTATATCTGTGATTTATTTGCAGCTGAGCCCTTGGTCAGGAACACAACTTCTAATTATTCAACCAATTATAGCATTGTTCTGTGGGAAAAATTCAGCAGTTGAAACTGTTGATGAACTATAATAAAAAAGAGCAGTTTAATATCAGATAAACTAAAACCAAAATTGTTTTTGAAAGACAATTACCAATGTTTATATCACATGTCCTGAGAAATTCCATCTATCATTGATTTATGCTGGGCATTTTCTCATGCCGGATGGGGGCCTGTTTTTATTTATTTGTTTATTTATTTTATGGTTAAGATAGCCAACTGGTAAGAATTGTTTCGAATAATTTCCAAATTAGATACAATGGCTTTGTCCCTAGAAGATACAATAACCTGTGTTCTGAAAGACTACATATTCAGATAATTAAGCATACTCTGTACTTCCTTGTTCTTAATTCAGTGTGGAGATTATTGGTATTTTCATAATAATGCCGCTTAGCTTTTGGTTAACCTGTAATATATCAATATTTCATAATACTGTCCAGGTATCTCATGCACTCATAAGACAGCACACCCTTAATCTGACTGCTCCAGCTGCTGCCCAACCTTCCCATACGTCTATATTTTTTAAATTCTAGATTGTAGGACATCACTGACCCGCCTTTGAAGAACACAGCATTGGAAGTGAGGCTGAGAAGCTGAGGAAACATCACCATATGCCGCAGACCCTTGCTTTTATAATACTTCCTATGTCAGAAAGAGTAGAATGGAAAACAATATATACTGTGGAGCTAAGACAATCTTACCATCCCCATATTACAATCATTGAGTCAATTTTAACTCATAGTACATTATGAGGAGCTCTGGTGGCATAATAGTGTGTATATTGGGCAGACAACAGCAAAGTCAGCAGTTGGAAGCTACCGATTGATCCGATGGAAGAACGTGCTTTTGGCTTCTATAAAGATTCACAACATCAGAAATGTAATGAGGTAATTCTACCCTGTACTGTGAAATATTTACTAGCCCACCCCCAAAAAATATAGACTCTAAATGAAAATATCGTAAATGTAATTTTAAGATAATGTTTTGTCCCATACTTTAATCAGATTTCCCTTTTTAACATTGTAGAACATATCACTGGACTATTGCCAAAATAATGGTGTGTAATCAACAACTTCAAAGCTCCGTGACTTATAGCAAACATTTGTTTTCCTGACCACAGTTCTACAAACTGACTAAAGTTCAACATCTTGAATGGGTTGAGTTTTACTACCGGTTGTAATTTGAATTAAGGTCTGCTTAATGTAAATGCTCATGTGAAAGTTGGACATTGAACAAGGAAGACCAAAGGAGAATCCATGCATTTGAATGAAGGTACCAGTGAAGAATCATCAAATACTATGGGCTGCTTAACAAACAAACGAATTGGTCTTAGAAGATGTATAGTCGTAATGCTCCTTAGAGGAAAGGGTGGAGAAATTTCATCTCATGTACTTTGGACACGATATTAGGAGGGACCAGTCCCTGGAGAAGGACATCCTGCTTGTTAAAACAGAAGGTCAGGGGAAAAAAGGAAGGCCCTAGACAAGATGGATTGATATAGTAGCCACAGAATGGGTTCAAATATAAGAATAATTGTGGCAAAGGAATGGGCGGTGTTTCATTCTGTTGTCAGAATGACAGATATCTTCTGTCAGAATGACAGGTCTCTCAGACCTGATATATGTTACGTACAGCACTGAGTTGTACAGATCTGTACAGATCACTATAGACAGAAGTGAGTTGATCTAACAACATCTTAACTGCACTTACGTGTTCATTCTAGGGTCCAGGATGAACAGACAGCTCTATAGACAGTATGCACTTCTCATGGGGTGTATTGAAACACAAGAGACATACCAAAATCCACCTCCCTTTGAAGAACACTTCATGTCATAGCCACTAACATTATGTTGGCTATAGAATACTATATGGCCACGCTTATTATCAATGGACCAGGGAAACAATTCTACTCATGCAGGAGAAGAGAAAGAAATAAATATTTGCTGAAAATAATTGGAACTGTCAAAAGAATAAATGATATTTGAAAAGAAATGCTTTAAAAAGCTGTTAAATGGAGTTCTGCAAAGAACCAAAGTTTCTCCGTGCTTGCCCCTGAGCCTGCCCTATACAGTTCTGCCCCAAGGCTAACCCTACACAAAGTTCTTCACAAACAGGAAAGACTGTGCCTGTGTCAGAAACCAGCAAACTAAAGACAGAGGAGTAAGAAGGGATCACAAACCGCGAACGATGACAAGCAAGAATGCCTACCTGGAGCTTTATGACTCCAGCTCATCGATCCAGAAGACTTCAGCCTGTGTTTTCCACCCTAGAGAAGCTAAGCTCATTCCTCATTTCTGTACAGTATATAAGGCCACTAGTCCCTGAGCCTGGGACTGATGCTATGCTCTGCCTCAGTCCAGCCCGTCTGCACCCAGGAGAGAAATACACTTTGCTGTTTGCAACCCACCTTACATTTTGTTTTTCTGTATTTTTTTTAATTCATTTTTGAGATAACACAAGCAACCATTTCTTCTTCCATATATTCAATTTTTATGTAGAAGTTCTCTTATCTCTCATAGTGAGCCCAGCCTATCTGTATATGGACCATCCATTATCTGAAAAATGCATCATTTGATCCAAGAGTAGGTTACCTTCTCTTTGTCATAGCAAGTAGTGTGTGTCAAGACATGGCCTGTAATGCTGGGGAACAAAGGATCTCACTTTCTTTTAAACCGCCATCCCCAAACCAATTCTAATCCTGGACCCTCAAATTCTGTGGGTCAATGTCTATTCTTGATAAGCCACATTTAAGATCTTCACTACAGATAAGTTCTTAGCTGACACAGAAATCATTACCAGGAGGAGCGCTTGTAAATAATAGACTGCGTTATGAGAACGATTCTCAGATCACTTCAAATACTCCTCTTGTGGTTTTCTATATGACAAAGAAGGGCAATTCTCCAAATTGTGAAAATGCATCTGGTTGCTGCCTGAGTGCCCAATGAGCTTTCCTAGTGCAACTATTGTTTCAAAACTGCTCGAGGGCAGAACCGAGATGGAGGTCACTGAAGAGAGAGTGGGCAGAACACTGAGAATCAGACATTCTTGGGCTGGATTCCAATTTCCAGGACCCTGACTCAACATGATCTCCTGCTTTGAATCCTGGCTTATGGAATTCAGTGTTGGGAACCAGATGAAACCGGAACATGTTCTAAAGGAAGAGCCAAGACAATAGTCTATGAATAATCAATCTCTTAAGAAATTCTCTCAGACTTGATCCATGCTATCATTAAAAGAAAAACGGGGACTATTCTACAAGGCCATTGTAAGGTATGATCACAATAGGCAATAAATCAGGGATGTTTTACCAAAGAATGGCATATTTGGCCAGGAAGGAAAAGGACGGAGACTATCTCCAGAAGAACAGGACCAGCTACACTACGTAAGTAGGAACTCATCCCATTGCTGTCACGGTCTTTGCTGTTCTTGCCCAGTTGTGTGTGTATTCCTTAATTCAACAAATACTATGGAACTATTATGTCCCCGGAAGTTAAAATACAACAGTGAACAAAACCATTTGCTATGCAGAATGAAGCAGTAACTGCTAATGTTGTCAACCTACCTTGTCTTTTCAGTTCTTGCTTTACTATTGGATATTGCGTATGTTGGACCTCTGGATGGATGTAAACTGCCGATCCTTTTGGTTAATAGCCAAGTGCATAACCATTTACCATTTGTACCACCAAGAATATACATATCTATCCATAATATTGCAAAGGAATGCATCTCTGTGGGTGGCTGCTCTTTGTTTCCCAATTTTCCTGTTTCCTCTTCTTTCCACGGTATAATACGTTATTCGAGAACCCACTTCTTTTTCTTTCTATATTCATAAAGCTAGCATGTAGATCCACTTCTAGCACCAGTAATAGAGTGTAGATCCCAAGATTAAGTCAATCGGTATATTGCATTCTGATCAGAGTGATTGATTCAGGGATGGACATACCAGAGCTAGTCCAATTAAAGTGAATTTCAGAATGACTCTCACATGCTATTTTGAATTTGAATCTAGAATGATATAATTATATAGATTAGTTTTTACTTTCCCAATCCTGCTGAATTTTGTCCTTAGTTAAATCTTGTCGTTTTAATCTTAAACAGCTAGTTATTCTAAGGTGTGCATACCTAATTGCTTTTGATTTCTTTGAAGCGCTCTTATTTAACTGAAGATTGAGCCACAGGTGTGAGTGCAGTGCCTGACCTGAACGTTCACTAACAACTATGGTCTTGGAAGTTCCAACGGTCTCTATCCAATCAGTCATTCTTAGCTGTCTCGTGATTTTAAGCTGTTTTTTTAAAAAACCATTTTATTTGGAGTTATTACAGATATCATCATTTCATAATTCATTCACATCAAGCTGTATTGTACAATTGTTACCACAGTTTCAAAGCATTCTTTTCCTTCTTGAACTCCTTGACATCAGCTCCCATATACCACCCTCCTCCACACCCACCACTGTACCCCCAGACACCCTTATTCCACCCGCTGGGTTCTATATGCTGAAAGAAAGAAAGAAAAATAACAAAAATTCAAGAGGGTGAGCCCTGATGACATAACACAGCTGAGATAAACGCATATGAACAAACAAAAACAGAAAATGTTGAAAACCAGATTCAGCTGAATGTGTATCAGAAGAGGGATCAACTGAGGAGTCTAACTGTTCAGCTCGGATTTCTCATTTGGATCTTTTATAGACATCTCGCCAATACACTCCTCCCATCCCTCTATTATGTTTTGTTCCACATGTTTCTCCCACTTTATCTAAGACTTTTGAAAGTGGGCCCTTTCAGAGCAGCTGGTGGCTGCTGAGCACCCTCGAGTTCTTTGGGCCTCAAGGTCATGGAGATGGATATGCTCATGGTCCAGTAGTCCATTGGACTAATTGTCTTCCATATGCCTTTGATTTCCTTCCTACTTTCTTCCAGTCAAGGAGCGAACAATCATTTCACCTTGGATGGTTGCTCATGGATTCCTTCTTTTAAGATAATCTAATAGATTTTAACAGTCTTCTTGTGACCATGAGGGGAGACCTTTTTTAATAGATCCGATAAAGAAACAGAATATGATTCCTAATAATATCATATAGGCCACCATGATATCCTATCATAGCTGAAGCTAGATCTCTTCTTGAATGGTTCCATTATTTAATTATTATTTTCCTGTAGCTTTCTCGGTCACTTGAAATCATTTTGGAGTGATTGTGTGCATTTATGTGTACAGAAAAGATGAATACATATGTCTGGTACTTTTTGAGTGTGAGATTGTAGGCTTTAATACCATATATACTCGAGTAGAAGCTGAGTTTTTCAGCACATTTTTATTGCAGTTTTTGTGGTAAAATTAGGTACCTCGGCTGATATTCGTGTCGGCTTATACTCAAGTATACACAGTATTTATTTTTCATTTTTTTCATCCAGATGTTTTATACTTTAAAAGATTTCTATTTGAAGTTATAGACAAAGCTATAAGGAATCCAGGATGGTTAAAGAATTTGAAGTAGTATTGATTGGCCATCATTAGGGTGCAAGGCAGATGGTATTGGTTCAAACAAATGAGATGAAATAAAAGAAAGACGTGATAGATAAAAGAGGATTCTAAAGCTTGAATTTATTAGGTGATCATCTTTGCCGAGTTTCCTGGGAATATTGGACACAAGAATAAGCTATTATTCATAGGATCTAGTAAAGGACATCAAGAGTTACTCAATCATGTAATTGAGGCTTCTTCTCCTGTGGGTTGTGAAATATTAATTCCATCTGGGAAGTACTTTGGACAACACTGCTATCCTCTATCTAGTAAACTTCCTTTTTATCTTTGGTTCTTCTGATCTTTGTAACATGCTCTTCAACTTTCCCTATGATGTCTTTTAGCTATTAATCTCCTGTGATAAAAAGGAACAGATAAAGGTTTTACTTCCCATATCCTCTGCTATTTTTACTTTGTATTAGTTTGGGTTGATAAACTGCTTTTACAAAGACATTCCCCCTAAATTAAAGGCTTAAATTAAAGATTTTTATTCCCACCCTAAACTCATGATGTGAGTTGAAAGTTAATGGACTCCAACAGTCACTCAGGGTTCCTTTACCCACTGACACAGTTATGCCTTCGAGTTTTGCCACCATTTACATGGTGAAGGTTAAATTACAGCTATGCCCACTTTTATCTGCAGGACGTAGAAGACAGCATGGAAGAATCCTGTTCACAACCCTGAAATCTAGGCTCAGGCGTGGAGGCACTGTCTCTGATAATTTCCCATGGCCAATAACCTTGTTACATGGTTATTGCAATCGGTGCTGGGAAATGTCTAGCCATGAGCCTGGGGGTGAGGAGAGACTGGGTGAAATTTGGTGGAAAATAACCGACTCCATCATAGCCCCCTTCTTTCCTGGAATATGTCTTCAGTAAAAAAACAAGCAAAGCAAAAACTATAAAAATATCAACTCTATGCTTAAAAGCAGTGATCCAAATTAGCGGGGTAATGGTGTATTAGTATTAGAGACATTTCCCTCTTTCAGTCTTTCCAGCCATTTTGCCGGGTGAAATAGAATAGAAAACTCTGAATGAGTTTTCTGATCCCAGAGAGAAAGGACTGCAGTAAAGGGACCAAGCAGGCAGGGAAAGAGGAGAAACTGTGCTCACTGCTGTGGGCCCTAGCTTAACATTTTTGTTTATGCCTGAAATTCCATTCTTAGTAGTCATTCTTTAATATTAAAACACCCCAAAGCCAGAATTCTTTAGCATCTAAATTCCACAGTGAGGGGTTATGCTTTCATTCTCTTACACCATCATTAATACAAATATGTTTATTTGTCACTGTCAGAAAGATTTAGTGCCTAGGAGACTGCAGAGATGGATAAAGTCCCCTAAAAGTGGTGGTGGGAAAACGGTTACACAAAACACTTTGGTTTATTTCATAGAAACGAGAAGCCATTCATTTAAGGGTTTGGGGTTTTCCCACATTTTCTCTTTCCTCTTTCTTCTACGTGTTCTTCTTGAATGATCTCATGAAAGCACATGCTTTGAAGCGCCTTCTATGCATGTGTTTATGCCTGTACTTCTGACCTCTCCCCCAGCTCTACATTCACACCCAGTGTCTATCAGACATTACCAGCTGAATGTCCTACAGGCGCCCAGTCTCAGTCTGCCTAACCCTCCACTCATTTTCCTTCAAATCAGCTTCCTCTTGCATTCTCCATATCAATATTTTTTTATTTTGCAACATCTTCCACTCAATCACTCCAGCTAGAAATCTGGGGATTATCATTAAACCCTCCATTTCTACCACTTTACACTTAATCACATAGAAAGTCCTATCGAAAAACCTCTTTCTAAGAGTCTTAGGTCACTGTCTGCGATCTCTTAGCTATGAATATTAGAGCAACTGGTGGTTAATTCTTGTTCCAGTTTGCTTCTCTCTCTACCCCACTCCAACACATCATCTGAGCTGCTACTAGAAGAATCTATCGAACTATTCACTTCCTTGGGTAAACCCATTCTGTGACTTTTTGTTACCTAACTAGCAAATGTCTACTCCCTGTTGGTAATGTCTATGAAGCATAGGACTAATAACTGCAAGGTTGGTGGTTCAAACCAACCAGTTGATCTGAGGGAGAAAGATGAGACTGTCTGTTCCCTGAAAATTTATCCCGCCTCAGAAACCCTAGAAGGTTGCTATGAGCTGGCATCTTCTCCAAGGCAGTGAGCTGTTTGGATGTTTTGTTTGTTTTGTTTTTGCAATGTCTTTAGGCCCTGTATAATCTGATTTCCTCCTGAGTCTCTGAGCTCATCTTCCATAAGCCTCTGTCAGCCTCTCTGGGCCTTCTGCTCTTTTCTCATGGTGCACTTGGTTTCTGCTTTTATTTTACACTTCAGTTTAGGAAGTTTCTTCATTGGGGGTGAGGAGGGAGTGTCTTTCTTGACTATCTAACTACTTCCATTTTTTTCTCTCTGGCCTTGACCCACTCTCTCTGTTCCTAAAATTCTCTGTGCATTCCAGAATGTTTCCATTCATGACCTTTTCTTGAAGTTATCTATATGTCTTGCCCACCTGATAGATTTAAAATTTCAGGAGAGAAGAAACTGTGCTTAATCACTTTATTTCCTTAGTACTTAGAGCTGGCACATGTCATGCCCATGACAAATATTTCTTTCTTTGAATTGGCTTCATTGTGAAGACAGTGTGCCATTTGCAGGGCAAATGGTAATTCTGAATGAGACGTAAAAGAATGGTATGTTAAGTCCTGCTAGGTTCAGTGTTTGTGGTTGTTTGTTGAGCACCCAACTACTTTATTTATGCACCTGGTTCTGCAAGGATTGGAGTTTGGTTCTGTTATTGTTTTCTTCATTCCTTTCTCCCTTCCTACCTGCCTTCCTGCATTCTTTTACGTGCATCATTTTTGACCTGACCCTGCAGGAAAACCACCATCCCAAATCGTTGTCTGGAACATCTTGTTGGGTTGCAGGATGTTTTTATGTTATTTTGCTTCACATAATTTTCATAGCTTTGGGTACTAAATTTGTGGTCCTATTGTTGTGAGTAGTGTTCTTGCTCTAAACCTGTTCGCAGGGAGGCTCCTCATGCTGGCTGGTGTCAGTATTGATCCTCCAGTGCAGTTTCTGTGCTGTGGTGTCCCATTGGGTTTTGGGCATTATTGGCTTCTTCCTATATTTTCCAGTTCTCTAAAGATAGAAAATGGAAACACGTTGACTGCAATAGAAAATAGTCTTGTAAAAATCACTTTTAACAGCTCCTGGTAGGTGAAATTTTTATCTTCCAGGAAGAATATGTTCAAGCCCATTTTTACAGCTCCTGTGTCATCTTGTACATGCCTTTCAACCTGAGGGACTGAGTTTCCACCACTATATCAGACAACATTACTTTGATATTCATAAGGTTTTCAATGACCTTCCCCCATTCCCCTCCTCTCCCCACCCTCAGGAGTGGATCACCCGGTCCTCCTTCCTAGTCTGTTTCAATCTAGATACTCCACTGAAAACACGTGAGTGATATTGCTTCCAACATCATAGCAACATGTAAGCCACCACACTCTGACAAACTGACAGATGATTGGTGCATATATATAGCCATAGTATTAATATAAATCATATTGGATTCAATTAGTTTGCAGATTCAAAGGAGGCATGAGGTATTCTATATTAGCTCATGTATGTGAAAAAGAAAAAAAATCCTGAAAATAAAACAAAAACTTCCTATTCCTTTCATCAGCTGCAGTTTGCCCTCAGCTTTACGCACACCCAAGATGGCAGCAGATTCATTTATTGCTCAGTAGGATTTACAGGAGTGAAGGGCCCATAATCAATAAGGTCCCCATTTCTCTGAACTAGACTGCATGTCTTCCAGGGACTCCTTTGTGAGCTTAGAGAAATGATTGTCACAGATCCCAGAATGTTTGTAGAAATGACCAGGGGGAGAGGCCATTGCCTCGTCTGGTCTTTTGGGTAATGGGGACACAACCAGCACCATGTCATAATCTCAAGAAACTCTTCACCCCTTTAACTGTCTCCGAAGAAAAATGTACTTTTAGAAAACTCCAACTTTTTCTATCAGATAGACTCTTGCAACCCATCTTAGAGTTTATACCTCAGGAGTCAGTCAGAGCCTGAGTCATGGGGCAGGGTTGCTGTTCCCGGCCAATGAGTCAGAGAGCCTTGGGCAAAATGAAAGCCTCCTGTATGCTTGAAAGAAATTAAAAATACACAAACTTTCCTTACTGAGTCTACAAGTCTACTGCGACTTTCCGTCCTCACAATGAATCCACCAGTATATTCCATTTCATCCAAAATGCACAAGATTCAAGGAGTGGCTAACTGAGCTGACGGCAGGTAGGAGCATGGCCTTGGTCTTTGCCTCAAGATGGAGGTAGCTGCTTTCAAAAAGTGGACAAAGCTTACTTTGCAGCAAATGCCACAAAGAAGTTGACTTGCCCTCAGGCATATTCCCTTAACAGGTTTCTGCCCCGCTCCTTCCTGGCCCAGTAGTATTCACTAGTCTCTGGCCATTTACACAGGTCTGGGCAACTTCAAGCAATTACCAAGAGGGGATTTGTCTCCTGAGCTGTCTGGAATTGCCTAACTCTTGGCTACTAGACAAGCCCAGGAGAAGCTCACTGGTTTAAAGCCTCTCCTTCTCTGCTCCCCGGAGCTTTAAAAAGCAGAGTTAGTGGAGGCGATAGATGAGAGGGCAAAAGTATTCAAGATTTAGTTGGCGCCTCAATGGAATAGGAATTTAGGGACATATTCACTCCTTAGCCTGTAGAGTGAGGATGAGAGGAAAGAAATGAAACTGTTTCCCGAAAGATATACTCTCCGTGGGACTAATTGTCTTGTTATAATTTATTTTTTACCCAACTCAACAATTGTTGATGTTGACGACCTACTCATGACCGAGACAGACAATTGAGACCATGAGCCAATATATGGGTGGGTCGAGGTTGGTTTGGGGGGTGGTGGTTATTTTTCAAGTCTGGGTGGAGCCCCAATCTCTCTAGGGTATAATATTTTCAAAATGGCATTCATTTTTCATCTTCCTTTTACATGTGGAAAAGTTTTGCTGCAAGTCCTGGATTCAAACTCAATCGTAGAGCTTCAGGTCTTCATCTACCATGGATCAATTTGGGTTCTCGTATCTCACAAAAACTCAACTCTGGACAATTATGGTGTTTGTTCTTTGACCCGTAGCCCAACACGCTCAAGATTGACTTCCTCTAGTCTCTCCTGATTACA
>NW_022103904.1:6957798-6977420 GCF_000313985.2 Echinops telfairi
TTGGGCTACTCTGCACATGGTATAGCTCTCCTAGCTGGGTAGAATGCGGCTTAAATGCCCTAGGCTAAGGGGAGTGGTCTGGAGGTCAGCAGTGGTATGTGAGAGAAAATGGAAGAGACAAAGAGGAAAAAAAAAACCAAACCCAGTGAGACTGTGGGGGGATAGAAAGAAGAGAGGGAGACAACAGTAACAATATAGCTGAGTCATGAGCCCTGACCATGGGGCTGCAAGGGTTTAATCCCTGCCATGAGGAGGCAGCAAGCTGTGGCTGTGTTGAGATAAAGCCCCTGTGCTGGCTCCAAATGATCCTGGGCTTGGCGAGGACACTGGCAGGGCTAAGATGAAACCCTAGCTAGCCTCCACTGTGTTAAGCCAAAAGCCCCCATCCCTTGAAAAGCTTGTGGATCTGTGCCTACTTATCTTTTTGATGCTCCTCCTGCTATCCAGCAGTGTTGAATTTCCTTCTTAGTAACTCTCCTGGGCTGAATTCTGCAGAGTCCCTCTAGTATGTGTTACCCAGTCGCCATCTTCCTTCCTTTTCATTCTTATTTAACTTAAAATTCATCTGCAAAAATGTCGTGTGTATCTGAATTCTGAGTATGTATCTGATTTGGTTTCAAATTGCAGTGGTATGTCTACAACTAAGATACTGAAATTTTGGAGCATTTGCTTGAATAATTATTTTATTCATTAGATAATGGCTGGGTTTTTGAGGGGTTGTTTTGTTTTCTTATTGGTTATTTTCCAGACCAAAAAAATGCTGGAGGATGATCATTTTCTATGCAAGAAGCAATGCAACTCTTGACCAACACAAATAATGTTTACATGTATTTCTTCACAGAAGTCAGAGAATCACTACCTCAACAATTTTTTAGTGTGATTATTATCCCAATTATTGAGGCTTAATTTAACTATATAAAAACTAAAAGATTAAATAAGCAAAATCAGTCCTATTTAGATTTGCTTATTTCCCCATCTTTAATCACTTAAGCAATTATTAGAATGTATCTGTCACTTTCCAATCTTTTAGAACAGATAATGTAGATTAACAGAAAGGATGTCTGAGTTTTAATTCTACTCAGCATTCTTTCTGTAGCCGGTGATGCCTCCATTCCCATTTTGAAGACTAAAGAAATGACTAATGCTCTCCCCTACTCTATAGAGCAAAACACAGACATACCTTCCAGCAGATTTACATCTGGAAAGAAATTCCCTGGTGATCTTGAAGGTCTTGCTCCTGCCCTGTGATGTTGCATAATTGACTAAATGTCAATGTGTTTGTCTGGGTTGAGTATAGAAACAAATTCATAGACACTCATATGTGTGTAAGAGAGAACTTCATATCAAAGAGCAATTATACATTATGAAAACATCCCAGCCAGGTTCAGATCAAGTCCATAAGTTCAATATTACTACATATGTCAATACTAGTCCATAAATTCCTCTTTAGACTCTTGCAGCCATGCAATGATGCCAAATTCAGGAAGATCACAGGTCAGTAGGTGGAAAGTCTTGTGGATCCAGTGGTGGTGGAAGTATCTCAGGGCTGGCATGGGTCTCCATATGGCTCCTCCAGCTCCAGGTTTCTGGTTCTATCAGCATAGCTCCATGTGGCTTGTCAACAAAAATGTTTAAGCAGCAAGTCAAGCAGAGGGTTTATCTGTCCTCCAATGAGCTATTTATTTCCTTTGTACCTCCAAGTGAGGTCATCAAACTGCGACCTGATTGACAAGCTAAACTCCACCCCTTTGCTCTTACTAGTCTCAAGTTGACACCAGATTATATAACTACCACAACCAATAAGAAAATAGTTTTTATAGTTTTCCATTTATTCAATTCACATCAGTCCTTGTTCTCGCAAACATTCCAGCATGACTATCTTTCTAAGGAAATTGCCAACCATGACTGTGTTCCAAGAAGTTGCAAGATAGATCAATGAAGCAACAATAGTTGGTGACTTCAGCCTCATTCCATAATTGACATCACTTGCATTGGAATGCAACCACAAATAGATTTAGTGTCAAATCTGGCATTAACCCTGTTCCTCCTTTAACATCACATTGCCCAAGTAACAGTGGTAACCATTACATTCTGTGCCCTATGAGAATTAGAAAAATCAAATAACCCCCAAAGGACATACTTAATATTTCATTTGCACTTCCTGCACCAAAATTTCTCATAGTGGTCTCTGCAATTTCTTTAACATCTAAAATTTAAAATGTATATATTTTGAGTCCATGCTAAAATATATAGCTATTGTGACCATGGACTGTTTTATTCAGATATGAGTTTATTATTCATTGTTTATGCAGAAGTCATGGTACAAAAATAACATCAGTTATTTGCAAGAAGAAATCTATTAATAGCATGGAAACCATGCTCCATTTTGCTTTCAAGTCCAAACAATAATGTTGAAAACCAGAAAAGATATTGCATGGCGCATAAGCATTTTAGATGACATAAATGCATTCTAATTTCCATGCATCTAAAAGGTGTGAGAAATTTAGAAAATTTGTTCTAAATGGCAATAAATATATACTTTGTTCTTATGCTTGAGTCCATTGTTTCAGCCACTGTCAATCTATCTCATTGACAGCTTTCCTCTTTTTGCTGCCCCTGCACTTTCCCAAGCATGATGTCCAAGGACTGGTCTCTCCTGACAATATGTCCCAGGTATGCAAGAGGAAGTCTCAGCCTACTCTAAGGTGTACTCTGGCCATACTTCTTCCAAGACATACTTGTTTGTCCTTTTAGCAGTCCATGGTACTTTCAATATTCTTCTTTAGCACCATAAATACATAAATTCTTTTGTATTCCTTATTCAATGTCAATCTTTCAGATTCATATGAGGCAATTAAAAATACCATGGCTTGAGTCAGGTGCACTTCAGTCCTCACAGTTATATCCTTGCTTTTTAACACTCAAAATAGAACTTGTGCAGTAGATGTATCCAATGCAATGGGTCATTTAATCTCTTGACTGCTGCTTCCATGAACATTGTTGGGGTTCCAAGCAATTCCAAATCCTTGACAACTTCAATCTTTTCTCCATTTATCATGATGTTACCTATTCATCCATTTGTGAGGATTCGGGTCTTCTTGACATTGAATTGTAATCCATGCTGAAGGATATAGTCTTGATCTTTATCAGAAAGTGCTTCAAGTTCTCCTTGCTTTCAGCAAGCAAAGTTATGTCACTTGCATATCACAAGTTGTTAATAAGCTTTCCTCTGATCTTTGATGCCATATTTTCTTCATATAATTCAGTTTTTCTTATTAATTGCTCAGTATACAGATGGAACAACTATAATGAGAGGATACACTCCTGACAAAACACTTTTTCTGATTTTACACCAATAGTATTCCCTTGTTCTGTTTGCACAACTCCCTCTTGATTCATGTATAATAAAATGTTCTGGAATTCCCATTCTCCTCAAGGCTATCCACAGATTTTTATGAGCCTCCCAGACAAATGCCTTGGTATCATCAATAAAACATAAGTATACATATTTTTGGTCAGATCCATCTAACTTCAGCAATGATATCACTGATTCATGTTCTCTTCTGAATCTGGCCTGTCTTATAGTAGCTCCCTGTCAATGTGCGGCTGCAGTTGTTATTGCATGATCTATAGGAAATTTTATTTGCATGTAATATCAGTGATATTGTTCTATAATTTTAGTATTCTATTGGCTCACCTTTCTTAGGAAAGAGTACAAAGATGGATCTCTTCCAGTCAGTTGGCTAAGTAGCTTCTTCCAAATTTCCTGGCACACAGGAGTAAGAGCTTCTAATGCTTCATCAGCTTTTTGAAACATTTCTACTGTGAATCTATCCATTCCTGAAGCCTTGTTTTTGACTAATGCCTTCAGCACAGCTTAGACTTCTTCCTTAAGCACCATTGTTTCTTGCCCATATGCTTCCTCCTGAAATGGTTGAATGGCTACTAGTTCTTTTTGGTACAGTGACTGTGTTTTATTTCCATCTTCTTTTGATGCTTTCTGATCATTTTATATTTTGTCCATAGTACAGCTGGGGGCTTGACTTTTTTTATTAAGTTCTTTTAGTTTAAGATATGCTGAGTATGTTCTTCATTTTCAGTTTTCTATTCTGACGCTGTGCACATTTCATTATATTTTTTTACTTTGTTTTCTTGAGTTGTCCTTGGAAATTTTCTGTTAAGATTTTTGAGTTCATCATTTCTTCCATTTGTCTTAGTTCTCTATGATTGAGAACAAGTTTCAGAGTCTCTTCTGATATTAACTTTGATTTTTTTCTTTCTTTTCTATTTTTATTTTAAATTTCTCAATCAACATAAATTCTATCAAAACCCAGAAAGTTTGGTAAGCTATAATACCAGTAATTTCATTCATCCATGCAGTATAACGGATTCTGGAAATTGGACAATGCTGATGCAGGTTTTTACATTATTAACAGAAGGAAAATGGGTGCCCTTTAAGATTTTTTTTTAAGTTCAGTATATAAAAAATAGAAAGAGCCAAACTAGGACTGTAAGATAGATATCTAAATATTTTACATCAAAACACTTGCAAAATTATCTTTGTTTAATAAAAGAAATAAGTAGGAGCATTGCCATGATGGAAAAGGACTATGGTGAAGTATTCCAAGACTTTTTTTTTCTGCTAAACATCTGGCTTTCTCAAAGTAGTGTCACAATAAATACATGGAACTATTCTTTGACCCTCTAGAACAGTGGTTCTCAACCTTCCTAATGCTGCGACCCTTTAATACAGTTCATGTTGTGGTGACCCCCCAACCATAAAAGTATTTTAATTGCTACATCATAACTGTAATTTTGCTACTATTATGAATTGGGCGACCCCCAAAGGGGTCATGACCCACAGGTTAAGAAGTGCTGCTCTAGAAAATCAACAAACAAAATAACTTATCAAACAAACAAACAAAAAACTATTGCTATGACCTTGATTCTTCATAGTTTCCCTTAGCTTTGACCAGACCACTTTTGTCATTTGGAAATCATTCTTTTGATGGTTCTTTGTCTTTGGGGTTGTATTAATATCACCACATATTTTCTTTTGCTACAATTCTTTCAATAAATGCTTCAGTGCCTAGATTTCAGTTATTTAAAATTCCCACTGAAACCTCTGCTCTTCACTATAACTTCTTTGGCTACCAAAAGATTTGGTTCATATTGAGCAGAAAATTTACCCAACTTTTAATTTTTCCATCAGAAATTTGTAAGCTGAACCCATTGATATGTCTATGGTATTTGCTATTGTTTCTTCTTTTATATTAGACATCTTCCATTAAGGCACTGGTAAGAATACTGCTTCATCCAAAATTGATATGGATTATCTGCCATTGTGGACTTCACCTTGCTTTTCCCTTTCTTAAAACCTGATATCCATTTGTAAAATGCTCATTTCTTTGAAAGCACAGTCTCCAAAAACATTTTGCAAGGCATTAATGAATTCATTCTTCTTCCACCTAAGCTTCTTGATAAATTTGATGTTTGTTCTTGCTTTGATTTTAGCAGAATTTATGTTATTTAAAAAGGGGATCTTTTCAAACTGATACATTATGCTTGTACCTCAAAAGAGATCCTATTCCAATGTTTTATAACAAGTTAGACAAGTTTATTTTGATATATAAATATAACTTTGTTATTTTGTTATTTTACAATACACATTCTCCATGAACTTTTGCACACTCTTTTTATAATACGTGAACTTAGAGAAACCTAGACGTCTTTTATTTCATGTTTGTTTGCCAAACCTTCCCAATGTTACTCGGGTTTCTAGATATTTTATCCTTAATCATACTCTCCATACTTAAATGTTGTTTTTTGTTATTTTAAGATATGCAATTATGCCAGCATATTAATCTTTCCAAGAACGTGAGTGCATCAATACAGAAATATGTATGCATATTTTAGTACATGTACACCATCAAGAACATATTTACATTGCTAAATATCTGGTAACTCAAATAAGCAGGCAAGTCCAAAAAACATTAACCTACCACAAGGTTTTTCAAGCTAAATGTGAACTTTCAGAAAATTAGAGTGTTCAAAAATGGTGCGCACACACAAGGTATTAGGAAATCGCATCACTGTGGGTTACTATACGTAAATATGAATTCCACCTCAAAACCCCAAGGAGCCTTGGCGGCAGAGCAGGTTATGAGTTGAGCTGCTAACAACAAGGTCAGCACTTCAAAAGCATCAGCCACTTCTTGCAGGATGAGAATTTCTACTCCCATAAACATACAGCTTCAGGTTACTATGGATTGGAATTAACTTGATGTCAGTAAATTAGTGACCCATCACCCCCTGGTATTAGTTCGTGTTAAATTTTATAGTGGATTCAAAATATTTGGAAATAGTTTGAGGATCTTGAATGACTTCAAACTGGAGTAAAGTTCGGCCAATTCTAAGTTAAATGATTGCGCTCATTTCCCTCCATTTATTTGTCTGAAAACCCCAACTCTTCTGCATTCAGTTCAATTTCATTTAAGTTCCTTCCTTGTTGCCAGATATAGGATGAAGGTAGGGAATTCACTAATCCCACCGCCTTTCCTTTACTGCGCATTTTGTGCAAATAATATCCAGTACAATACAATGTCCTCAGAAGGAATTTCCACACTACACTATGTGTATCCTTCAAAGGCAAACAACTCTCTCTCTCTTTCTCTCTCTCTCTCCCTTCCTCTCCCAACTTATCTATCTCCCTCTCTTTTTCTCTCTCTCTCACACACAGACACACACATACTCAGAAAGACAAGAGTAATTTTCCTGAACAAGCAGCACCCTTGTGCCAAGGTCTAGGTTGGTATAAAAAAAAGAACACCAATGTGAAGAAAGTGATTCGCAATTCAATGGGAAATAGGTGGGTGATTAGGCCCTTCCTGGGCTGATCACACAATGGGTTCATGTTCACTTTAGATAATGAGCATAGGAGTGTTCAATATGTTTGTTAGATAGCAGAGTCCAGCGTCAGCTTTTGGAAACGTTTCTACCCCAAACTGCCCCACCCCTGACAATTTTGAAATGTAGGTATCTCTCTTTTAGGCATATTTCCAGGTGAATCATGCAGAGATAAGTACATTTCCAGTTTCTTAGAAATGGACAAGAAGAAATTAATCAAACCAGTGGGACGATATTTTAAGAATCAACTGCACTTTTTCTGAGTATTCCACATAAGGAAAAAAAATATTATTATGCTTCCACAACCCTGCGCTGTCACTGATTTCTTCTTCAGGGTTGTATCATTTCTAAATTTTCTGAATTATTAATTAGTTGAGTTAATCCCACATGTACATATCATGCAAATTTTATTTTCATATATATTTATTTGCATCCAGAAGTCTGATAGATCCTTTTGGCAGATGTAAAGGAAATGTTGGCTGCTGCAGTGGAGACTCTCACATAATCTCCAGCTCACTAAGGAAGAAGCTGTTCTACTCTCATTCAGCAACTTAATGAGGTGGAGATGGCCTGTGCTCTACTCTCCCCTTCAAGTAATGCATTGCTTGGGGGGACGATAATCTCCAAGTAGATAACTTTAAAATATGTATTCAGTCTTTGCTTATATGAATAAAAAGAATTGTCTCTAGAAGAACGCATGCTTTCTTATCAAACAATAAGGATTATGTAACAGATCATATCTCCTTTTCTTGCTCCAACTATAAAGGGTCTTAGAGACAAATTGAACCATGTTTTAACCATGTAGGCCCATATAACCTGTGTATTTCCATTCCTTTATTCTCGCTCACATTTTTCTTCATTAGTTTATTGATTTTAGTCTTATATTCATCACATACTATAAAAAATGAAGTCAAGTATGAATTAATAATAAAAGAGGAACAGTGTTTTGGAGTTACAAAAAAAAACAACAGATTTTTTTCAGTTCAGTGAACAACGCCCAGAGCCTAAATAATTTTTTGATAAAAGGCTCTAGAATGACCAGAAAAAGAATTCAAAAGAATGATATTTAGGCTACTTTATCAAATGGAGCAAGAGTTTGAGGGGGTAACAAATAAAAGAAAAACTAGAAAACCTAAATTAATAATAGAAAACAATGCTTACATTAACTAGAAATACAAAAGATAGATAATAAAATTAGACAACTCTTTAAAAGAAAATAGTAATTGTGTTAGTCTATGTTGACTAGAGAAACAAATTCATAGACACTCATATGTGTATAAGAAAAAAGCTTTATATATAAGAGCAATTATATATTGAGAAAATATCCTAGCCCATTCCAGCTCAAGTTCTTAAGTCCGATATTAGCCCATGTGTCCAAAACCCAATCTATAAATTCCTCTTCAGACTGACACAGCACATGCAATGACACTGAATGCAGGAAGATCACAGGAAAGTCTTGTGGATCCAGTGGCAGTGGAAGCATCTCAGTGCTGGTGTGTCTCTCTATGTAGCACCTCCAGCCCCAGGGCTCTAGCTTGTCTTGTCACCAGGAATACCAAGCAGAGAGTCTGTGTGCCCTGCTATTTATCTCAATAGTGCCTCCAAATGAGGTCATTAAGCTGTGACCGGATCGACAGGCTAAACTCCATCCCTTCACTCCTGATAGTCTCAAATTGGCACTAGAGTATGGAACTACTACTGTAATACAATTGAAAAAATGGAAAGTTGAATTAGCTACCCTGAAGACAAATTTCTCAACTCCAATATATGATAAGAATAACAACAAAAATAGCAAAAACTAAAAAAATTTCTAACAAGTATGTAGGACACCATCAAGAGACAAACTCGTTTCTCATTGAGATTCAAGAACAGGAAGAAACAATAGTCTACAGAAAAAATAGTATGAGAACTTCTGGGAGAAAAATTCCTTAAGAAATTTTCATAACAGAGAATGAAATAACTGTCCAGGAAACTAAGAGGAACCCCCAACACAATTTGATATACGAAAAAAAACAACCCAAAACCATCATAGTCAAATGTTCCAATGCCAAGGTCAGTGGGAGAACCTTGAAAGCAACTAGGGGAAAAAGAACAGTCTCTTAGAAAAAAAAACAAAGAACAGTAAGCTCTGATTTTTCAGCAGAATTTCCTTAAATATGAGGGAGGAATAAGTGTATTTCCATACAAGAATAAATTCAAGGACATTGTCAAACCAACATTACATAAAATACAAAAGGAGTCCTCTGGACAGCAGATCAGAGCACATTAAAACACCATCCAGAAGTTAACATGCTTAAAACAGTATCCAAAAGAGCAAATGAATATAGTAAGAACAAAGAAATCATTAACAACACAAAAATACACATGTTAAAATGACAGCAGCAAACTGAAACAAATTAAAACAGCAGTGAGTATTTGTAGATTAAACACAACAGACTATAAAAGAAAGCAAGAACCATCAATCTGCTGCTTAAAAAAACACACCTTAGACACCAATTCAAAAATAGACAAAATCAAAGTATGGAAAAATAATTTTCAAGCTAATGACAATTTATAAAAGTAGGATTGGCAATATCAATCGATGACAAAATAGACTTCAAGGTAAAATCCATCATGCGATGCAGAAAGGGCACAACCTTTAGAATGATTAAAAAGGAAATAGAATTAGGAGAAATAACTATAATAGACATATATGCAACCAATGAAGGACCCTCAAAATGTATTAATCAAGCATTTACAGAACAGAAGACCCGAGTGACGGGAACAAAGCCACAGAGTCTCCAAGGAATCCCGATTTGTAGACTTCTGATTTGGGAGTCAGCAATTGGCACCCTATCTGAACTGGTTACTCACAAGTGGGCCACATTGACCATCTAAAGGCATAGTTGGGGTGGGGCACTAGACTGCTCCATCCCTGACTGCAGGAGTAGCAATGGGGACCTTTAGGATGTGCCCCTTTAGGACATGAATGCTGAAGACTAAAATGGGTTATGTGTGGTTAGGTATGCGCGACCTGGGATATGTCACCCTGAAAGAAATGGGGACTGGCCTGATGGTTTCTAAAATATCTTTCTCTTTATTTAACAGACAGATATTTATGTGTTCAATGTCAGGATCCCTGTTAGCCTTGTGACTATCTGTATCTTCTTCTTCTTTTTTTTCGTTGGTGTTTTTCTATACAAGATAGGCAGGATAAGCAATCTTATGGAGACAGGAATTGGACCGACAATTCCTGGGGGCCTGGGAGGGAAGGAGGCAGGTGGAGGTAAGTGGTGAGCCAACAGTGATTGTAAGCATTCTAAAATTGATGGCAAGGAGGGTGGAGCCTTTCTGGTCGTGTTTTATCGATAAAATTGTATTAGAGAGGAATTAATGATAGTTGAATGATGGGTCAACATGATAGTGGGGAAGGAAGAAAAAAGATGAAAGAAGAAAAAAGTATACATATACATGTAAATATATAAATATATGTTTGCTTGTTTATATTTGTATGGGGGTGCCCCCATAAAAAGTGGAAGTGCGCTAGGTAGAGCAAAGTTTTTGTAGTATGCATTTTTTCTTGCTAGGTGAGCATTGAGCAACTCACTCTGAGTTAGTGCACAAAGTGGCTTCACCTGGAAAAGTTTTCTCTTTGAATTTTCTCATTTTGAATTTTCGAGTTTATCTTGAATTTTTTCGTAAAAGCAATTTCTCTCAAACCTTGTTTTTTTGTGATGACTGATTTAAGTACACAGTGTGCTGCTGTGAAATTTTGTTTCCTGTCCTGGAAAAATGCCACAAAAACTGTTGTGATTTTTAACACAGCTTACAAGAACAGCATTATAGGAAAAACTCAAGTGTATGTATGAGTGGTTTTTTTGTATAAAAAGGGTGAAATATTGATTGATGAAAAACCTTGTTCTGGATGTCTGCAATCTTTCCAAACAGATGAAAATGTCAGCTCATAATGCATTTGGAGTTCATTTCACCAGGTCAGACTATTAATCAAGCTTTCTATTTAAAGATTTTGAAAAGATCGTGTAACAGTATGTGACAAAAAAAGTCCTGACTTGTGGCAGATGAGAGACTGGTTTTGCCACCATGACAATTCACCTGCTCACACAGCCATCTTAGTGCACCAGTTTTGGCAAAAAAAACAGCATACCTCTCTTGCCCCACACACATTACTCACCTGACCATGCTCCATGTGACTTCTTTTTGTTTCTGTGAATGAAGAAGGACATGAAAGGACAGCGATTTGACAACATAGAAAAAGGTGAAGAAAAAAAATGAGGGAGGTGCTGTCAGCCATCCAAACATATGAGTTGGAAAAATGTTTCCAAGAATGCAATTGCAGATTTGACAATTGTATTAAGTGTAACTGAGAGTACTTTGAAGGTGACAATGTTATTTTGTAAAAAAGTTTAAATACATAGCTTTGAAGAAAAACATTCCATTTGTTTAGGGTATCCCCTCATATATATGTAAATGCAACAAAGAAGAAGATGGACTTTGTACCTGTACATAAATCTTACCTCAGTACAAGAACGGTTTGTTCTAATAATGTGACATTGTATGATACTCACATTCTGACATGCTAGTTGAAGACAAAAAAGGTGCATAAGCAAATGTGGTGAAGAAAGCAATGGTGCCCAGCTATTAAATGATATAGCATCTGAGGTCTCGAATGCTTGTAGCTAAACGAGTGACCATCTAGTAGAGAAGCAACAAAGCCCACATTGAATAAGCACACCAGCCTGTGTGATCATGAAGTGTTGACAGGAAGAGGTACCAGAAGTTCATAAACAAGCAACCAAATTGATCTGAAGGGGCATAGATATAGTGGGGACCCAAAACCCACTAGTAAGAAAATTGGACAGTCCCTTTCAGAAGGGCCACACAGAAGGTATGATAAATCTAGGGGGTGGTATAGTACTGATGAACCATATAACTACCCTCTAGTTTATAATAGTTCCTCCCCCTTACTATTATGGTTTTTATTTGTGTCACGTGATTAATCAGGTTAGGTTTGCATATGTTCATTTTTATATTTAAGATCATTTGTTATATGAAAGTCAAGGTAGAACCCTTCAGAAACAAGGTAGATAATGGTTCACAAGGGTATGGGAGATGAGAGGTGGGAATAGGGAGCAGATAGCATGGATGACTGCATAGCCCCACTTGATGGGATCTAACAATAGAATTGCATGTAAATGGATATATTGGATTGTGTAAGATATGGCAAAAATATGATAGGAAAAATTAAGGGCTTTGGGGAGGGAGGGTAGGGGAGTGAAGGTATAAAAGGAGCTGATATCAAGGAGTTCAAGAAGAAAGAAACTGTTTTGAAACTGATTGTGTTAGCAATCGTACAATACTACTTGATGTGATTGCACTTTGGAATGTTATAATATCTGTAAAAGCTCTCAGTAAAATGATAAATTAAAAAACAACAAGGAAACCTGAAGGGAGAACCAAACAATACAATAATAACAGTAGGAAGCTGTGTTAGTCTGGGTACTTTAGAGAAACAAATCCACAGAAACTCATATGTATAAGAGAGAGTTTTATATAAAGGTTAAGTGTGCATTGAGAAAACATCTCAACCCAGTACTGCACAAGTCCACAAGTCCAACATTAACCCATTAACCCATATGTCCAACACCAGTCTACAAAGTCCTTCTCCATCTCACAAAACAGATGCAATGATGCCAACTGCAGGAGGAAAGCCGAGTCAGTGAGTGTGTAAACATCTCAGCACTGGCAGAGGTCTCCACACGGCTGTTCCAGCACCCAGGGCTGCATCGGGGTAGGTCCATGTGGCGTCTCCTTGGGGATGTCTTGCAGGAAATGAGCCTTGAAAGCTAAAGCAGGGAACTGGCTAAGGCAGCTGCACCCTGGTCTGACTATCAGAAAGCAAGAGACCCGAGAACTAGAAAGGTGAGACTCTCCGAGCCATTTATCTCTCCGCCCTTCAATGAACCCCACATGTGTTTATCGGCCAAGTTGGTACAATAAACTAACTACCTCAGATGCTTTGATACATCAGTCTCAAGGAAGGACATTCTCAGGAAAGAACCTCAACAGAGACACAGAATGAAACAGCACAATTAACCAACTTGATTTCCTGGACAAATGCAGAGCAAAATATCCCCAAACAACACAGCATAATTTTATTCCAGTGCACATGGAATGGTCTATAAAATAGATCCTTTGCTGAGATACAAAACAAGTGTAAATAAATTTTAAAATACTGATATTTTATCATCCATTTTCTCAGACTATAAAGCCATAAAATTAGAAATCCATTACAGATAGAACTAGAGAAAAAAAAATCAAATATATGGCAATTGAACAGTACACTTTTAAACAACTACAGCAAGCCAAGCAAAATAGACCTTCAATCAGCAGGAGAAAAGTAATCAGAGTTTATAGTGGAAATAAATGTACCAGAAAAAAAAAAAACAGTACAAAACTAGCAAAACAAAAAGTTTGTTCTTGGAAAAAATTAACAAAAAATGACTAACCACTTATAAACATAATAAATGAAAAGAAAGAGAAGATGCCAATAACAAGAATCAAGATGAAAAGTGACATCACAAGAGATCCAAAAGAAATTAAAAAGTACTGAAATATGACTGAAAGATTGTACTCCAACACATTTATAGAAATGCACCATCTACGCAAATTCACACAGAAAGAAGTATAAAATATCCACAAACCCATAGCCAAAAAAGAAATACATAAAGTCATTAAGCATTTTCCAACAACAAAAATGTACAGCTCAGCTCCACAGGACTTAAATCAGAGAATTAATCACAATCATTGACATACTACATCAAGGCCCAGTATGTTGTATTAAGATATATATTATTTGGCAAACCTATAACTGACATCTCAATGAATACTATTGCAAAATTTCCCTGAACACATCTCCTACTTTTCACGTAAATAGTCCAGCCATGAAAGGATTGATTCTGTGAATAATTCAGGTTTTGCTATATGGAGTTAACCTACATTGACCCAATATCCCTCTCTCAATAGTGCTTTAAGAAATTTGTACCAGGAACTAATCAGTGGCAATGAAAGATCTCTATGCCCCAGGGATATGATAGATAAGATTCTCTAACATAAATTTACAAGGAAGTCTTTAAAGGTAGCCAAAAGTAGATAAAAAAAACAACAACAAAAAACCCCCCACAGATCCAGGAATGGGTTTTGGGCTCACAGTAAATCCTAACTCCAATTTGAGAACAATCAGTTCTTACATCATGGCGCTGCTTGCTACTGACCCTCAGGAAGGAAACACAGAAGATATGAGTTCTATAGCAAAGTGTGGTAAAGAAATTAGATGGTGCCTGGCTATCATTCCAAACAGGCAGCCATGAGATGTCAACTAGCTCCACATAGAAGAAGTACACCAGAATCCATCACCAAAGGCTTGTAAATCACATAATCTGAAGTAGAAGGAAGGAATAGTATCAGAGCCTAAACCGTGAGATTCTGGTTAGCAGAAAGGCATGGATGACAGTGGGAGCCCGAGATACATTTGTGAGATCTACAAGCCTCCGGGTGATTTCCCTCTATTCATAACATAGGGATGGGAAGAAACTGGTTACCAAACAGTGCACTGGAGAGATGACTATAGAAGATCAAAATGACAAACCTGACTTGAATGGTTCACCTTGTCAATTGATGCCACCTCGGATGTACCTTTGGCCTGACCTGGCTTTCAACATTTTCTGGTTTTTGTTTATTCCTATGAGGGGTTATCTCAGTTTTATTTTGTCCTTGAGGTAACACTCTTTATTTTTTGTTATGTGCTTTTCTGTTTTTCAGTAAACGAACCCAGGATAGATTAACCTATAGAGACAGCAATTATAATAAGGGTTTTGGGTGGGAGAGGGGGGTGAAGTTACAGTGGTGGTGGTGGTGAGGGGTGGCAAGGTAAACGGAGCTGAGTTCAAGGAGTTCAAGAAGGAATAGAATGTTTTCAAACTGATGGTAAGCAATTGTACAGTAGTTTGATATAACTGAACTATCGAACAATATATCTGTATTAGCTCCCAATAAAATGAAAAAGAAATACTAAAGAATAAACATAACCAGAGAAACAAGAAACAAGTACAAAGAAAAGTATGTAACACTGCTACAAGAAACAAAAAGAGACTGACATAAGTGGGAGAATTTTCAATGTTCATGGATAGGAAGATTTAATATTGTAAAAACGTCAATACTACCCAAAGCAATCTATAAATACAATGCAATTCTGATCCAATAGTTCCAATGACAAATTGCATTGGGTAAATCTGCTGCACAAGAGCTTTTCATTAAAGTGTTGAAAAGATGGAAGATTACTTTGAGGACTAAGGTGTGTGTGTGTTAGGCCAGGTTGGCTAGAGAAACAAATCCAGAGACACTCACATATGTATAAGAAAGAGCTTGATATCAAGCAGTAATTGCATATAAGGAAAACAACCCAGCTCAGTCCAACTCAAGTCCATAAGTCTGATAATAGTCCATAAGTCCAATTCTAGTCCATAAATCCCTCTTCAGATTCACAAATCCACATGCAATGATACAGGAGTATCACAGGTCAGTGGGTGTAAAATCTTATGGATCCAATGGTGGTGGACGCATCTCCAGAGCTCATGCAGGTCTCAGGCATGAAGGTGAAGGTTGAGAGATAGAGTGGCCCAATGCCAGTGAGACATTTATTTCAGTAGCACTTCCAAATGAGGTCATTAAACTGCGACCTGATTGATAAGCTAAACTCCACCTATATCTTCTTACAGGTGCCATGTTGGCACAAAAAACTTATCACAGTCACTGTGTGCCTGACCCAAGCCATGACCTAAGCATTATATGTATGAATAGTGAATAAGTAAGACTAATGCATTTGAATTGTGATGCTAAAGAATGAAAGTACCATGGCGTGCTAAATGAAAAACTGGTCTTTCTCAGAAGTATAGCCAGATTTTTTCCTTAGAAGCAAGGAAGGCAAGACTTCATCTTACCTACTATGGACATATTGTTGGGAGAGACCAGTCTCTGGAGAAGGATACCATTCTAAGTAAAGTGGAGGGGCAGTGAAAACAAAGACCCCTGATGAGATGGATTGACACCGTAGCTGCAACAATAGGCTCAGGCATAAGAACAACTGTGAAGATGGTGCCGAACAGTGCGCTGTTTTATTCTGGTGTGCATAGGGTCACTATGGGTCAGAACTGACTCAATGACACCAACCAACAGCAACAATGATAATAGCTTCATTTCAAATATCATAGGTTAGAGTTTCCTTCCATTGTCATTTCCTTCTTTTCTGCACCATCATCATATTACTCTGGATATATACATACATATATACATATACATACATACATACTCACATATATATAGTCTTCATTCCTATTTGTATAAACATAAAATTATTCAATGTGAAATGGGCAATATTAACCAGACAAAACTGTGCTTGTAATTTATATTTTAATTCTGAAGAACCTAAAGCTACCTCCAAGGGCAAACAGACCTTATGGATTCTTCAGAGATCTTGCAAATAATAAAACTAAACGGACTGGTTGACAGCCAGGGTTCTGGCAGATATGGAGAGAGACATCACATGATGAAGGAGGAGAGAGAGAACTGGTGGTGATGATCTAAAGAGGAGTTTCCATTGAGGGAGAAAGTGAAAACAAAATAATAAGCAACAAACTTGTGTTACATCATCCTATGGCCATATATTAGTGATTTTGTGTAATAAATAGCCCTCATATTCCTTCACAAGTTAAGAGCTTCATTAAAATCTTGATGTGGCAGTTACATAATCGCCTGTCAACTTGAGCGAAGGGGTAGAGGATAGCCTGTCAATCAAGTCATAGCCAATGAGGCCTCTATGTGGGCATGGCCTTCTCCTGAGAATTCTGGGAGCTCCTGTCTTCCTCCCTGGAGGTGGGACACACACATTCGCTTTGCCTTCCCTTTCCTGCTGTTGAGACACCTGGAGACTCGTGCCAGTGCTGAGATGCTTCCACTGCCACTGGACCCATAAGACCTTCTACCCACTGGCCTGTGATTTTCCTGCATTTGGCATCATTGCATGTATTGCATGAGTTGAAAGAGAATTTTATGGACTTGTATTGGACATATGGACTAATATTGGACTATGGACTTGACGTGGACTAGACTGGGATATTTTCTCAATATACAATTGCTCTTTTTTATAAAGCTCTTTCTTATACACATATGAGTGTGTATAATTTGTTTCTCTAGTAGACCTAGACTAACACACTTAACTTAAACATCTGAATAATAGACTGTCATATTGGAAAGGGATTCCTGGGTTGGTTGAAAAAGCTCCTGAAAGACATAGTGAAGGTAAAAAATGTGTGAAACTCTTCGTTCTAGTGACTTTTATAACCAGTCCATAGATATTATCTCCTGGTCTATTGTCCAGAGATATTTAATTGTGAATTCATCAAAATTCAATTTTTCCCACTTTTCACATCTTTTAGAAAAAATGATTCTTACCAGCATGTAACCCTAAGTTTGGCAACAGACAACCTTCTTTGAGTTCAATGTCTTTACAACACCATTTAAAAATTGCTTAATTTTTCTGTTTGTTATTCAAATGGCATGGACACCGACCCACCCTATGTTCTCTTCCATTACCACGAGCCTATGTTGTCCAAGACCGGATTCTCAACCTCTTCTGCACAGGGCAGAGCCCAATCTCACCAGCATGGAAAAGTTTCTGGCAGGATTTCAAGGACAGGGATGTTATCCTTGTCCCAGCTGGAATAGAGCAAGTTGAGATTGGATCCTGAAGTATTATTATAAGCCACCAATTTCTTATATCAGTAATGAATCACACAATCTCCATTTAATGAATAACACAAGTACTGAATGTCTCAGCACAGATCACATTCCATAGGAAACTGATAACCAGATCCTTTCACACCCAAGCAATGACAATAAAATAACCTCTTTCCTGCTTCCCAATCTCACATACCCTCATCTTCAATCAAATAAAAGTTGAATGTGTACTTGTATAATCTCTGCCTATATAACTTTGAATGTCTTTACCCAAATTATGGTATGCCTGGAAATCAAATAATGATGTATTACATACAATAACCACAAAATGTACACTAATTATTTCTTCCCTAATATCCAAAACCAAACTTACTGCCATTGAGTCAGTGCTGACATAGCAACTTCCTGTGGGTTTCTGAGACTGTAACTGTTTACAGGAGTAGAAAGCTCAGTCTTTCTCACTTGGAGCAGCTGGTGGTTTTGAACTGCTGTCTATGAGGATCCAACTCATAAACACTCCATCACCGGTAATGCCTAAAATTTAACAAGTATATGAAGGAAAACTGGGCATAATGCATATTTTTTATCTATGAAACATTGTTGCTAAATTTTATACAGTCAGCTTTAACTCATAATGACTTCGTGAACAACAGAATAGAACAACAGAACCGTCCTTCAACATCCTCACAATTGTTGCTCTTTTGAGCACATCTTTGAAGACATAGTGTCAAAACATCTCATTAAAGATTAACCAGAATGAAGCACTGCCTATTCCTGTGCCATCTTCACAAGTTTTCCTATAGCCGATCTCATTGCTGTGGCCACAGTGTCAATCCATGTCCCTGAGGTCTCCCTCTTCTTCTCTGCCCCTCCACATTAGCAAACATGGTGTCCTTCTCCAGGGACCGGTCTCTCCTGACAATATGTCCAAAGTAGGTGAGATGAAGTCTTGCCATCCTTGCCTCTAAGGAGCACTCTGGCTGTGTTTTTTCCAAGACAGACCATTTGTCCTTTTAGCATTCCACAGTAATTTCAGTAATCTTCAGCACCGCCATTCAAATGCACTGTTTTGGGGGGTTTCTTTTTGGTCTTCTTTTTATCAAGGTCCAACTTTCACGTGCTATGAGGTCATGGAAAATACCAAAGTTTGAGTCAGGCAAGTAACTTCCCTTCTTTGAGTCCTCAAAGTAACCTTCCTTCTTTTTAATATTTTTAAAAGATCTTGCACAGCAGATTCACCCAGTGCAAAATGTCTTTTGATCTTTTGATTCTGCTTCCGTGGACATTGATTGTGGATACAAACAAGACAAAGCCCTTGACCACATCAGCTTGTCTCCATTTATCATGATGTTACCTATCAGTCCAGTTGAGAAGATTTTGGTCTTCTTTACATTGAGTTGTATTCCATACTGAAGGCTACAGGCCTTGATCTTTATTAGCTAGTGCTTCAAGTCCTCTTTAGGTTCAGCAAGCAAAGTTGTGTCATGAGCATATAGCAAGTTGTTAATGAGTCTTCAACCAATCTTGATGCTCAGTCTTCTTCAAATAGTCTAACTTGTCTGATTACTTTTTTTATCATACAGATTGAATAAATATGGTGAAATGAAACAACCCTGATGCACACCTTTCTTGATTTTAGTCCACACAACTTCTCTTTGAATGACTGCCTCTTGGTCTATGCTATAGGAGGACATCACATTTAGTGAAATAGAGGGGAAAGGGGCCCTTATTGAGATAGATTAGAACAAACTACAATGATGGTACTTGCCAGAAATTATGAGAATAATTCAGGACCAGGCAAATGTTTCATTCTTTTGTACATGCTGTCACCGCATATCACCATGAATCAAAGTTGACCTGAGGTCAGTCAGCTATCTATCTATCTATCTATCTATCTATCTATCTATCTATCTATCTATCTATCT
>NW_022103904.1:6977520-6979990 GCF_000313985.2 Echinops telfairi
CTATCTATCTATCTATCTATCTATCTATCTATCTATCTATCTATCTATCTATCTATCTATCATCTCATCTATCTATCATCTATCATTTTTCTATCTATCTCATCTATCTATCTTTCATCTATTATCTATCTGTCTATCATATAATACAGTTCTGTATAATCGAACCATTACCCTTGCCTTCTTTTGTGATTTTAAGGAATTTTTCAGATGAAAACCACCCCATTCAATGAACAATGGATTTGACAAATTGCATTTTTTTATTTCTATAATAAAACATGAGAAAGTAATCTACAATTCTCCTAAATATTATGAAACAAAATATTTTGTAATAAATCATTTACAACACTCACAGTGTTAGGTCATTTACTGAACTATCATCTTCATCCGCTCATGCCGTTTAATTGAAAAATGGAACTATGGAAGAGAAATGCCTCCATCTCAATTTTATTCTGATTTTGAAGCTAACTTTGGGACCTTGTATGAGCATAGATAATCTAGATCAGTTGATTAAGCCACCATGGTGAAGGAATTCAATGAATGATACTCACTATGGGACACTAGAAGCTGATTCAATATGTTGTCCATATATTATCAGTATCCAGACTCTCATGTCACTCCCTCAGATTTGGCAGTAAACTCTTGAAGCCAAAAGTTGAATCATATAAGAGAACAAAGCTCTCTATGTTGATACTAGTTGTGTTAGGTACCATCAGATTTGTTTGAACCGGTAGCAACTCCAAGACCAAACGCACAAAATATCACTCAGTCTCCACAGTGTATGAAAAAGGATGCTTTTGTAGATTATCTCCTTGGGTTCCAAGCAGAAATGTTATGTTGGAAAGGAAGTAGCAAAACTGTTGAAATAAGCATTGTTTTCCTGATATGTTGGAGATGCAGTAGTCAATATATAAAGTTTAATCAAATCAATATAAATTAATTCCCAGAGAAGAATTAGGGGGAAGTAAGTAAGCGTGGCAAGAGATTATGGTTGACCATGCATATCGGGCCATTTTGTCAGTATTTGGAAAACACTGAAACATTTTCAACAAAGGTGTACTATGCACTGACTTTTGTCCTTAAAACTTCTCATAACACCAGAGCTTCAAATGGATTGGAGAATATAAAATGAAGACAGAGAGACCAATTCAGAGATTATTGCCATATACAAGAAATTACTGAGGAGTGCCTAGAATCAGACCAGAGCAGTGAAATGAACTGGAAGTGATGTCTGAAGACATTTAAATGGAATAAATGTGGAGAAGGATTCTCAGAAGTCATGACTGAATTATGGTGTGATTCATAGAGGTAAGAAGTTCTTCTACTAGTCAGTAAGACACAGCACCTACTTAGAACCATAAGGAACAAACAAACACTGCTATTGAATCAAGCACCGATTCTTGTCGAGGCTCTTCCCTTTTTTTTACCGCCACTCTGATTTACAAAAGAGTGTCCTTCTCCGGGGACTGGTGTCTTCTGACAATACGTCCAAAATATGTAAGATGAAGCCTTCTCATCTTTGCTCTGAGGAGCACGCTGGCCTTACTGCTTCCAAATTGTTTTGGTTTTTTTTCCTTTAAGCAGTCCATGACACTTGCAATATCCTTCTCCAGCCCTACAGTTCAATTGACTTGATTCTTATATGGATCCTGATTCAATGTCCAAATGTCACATGCATATGATGCAATGGAGAAGCCAATACCATGACTTGGGTCAGGTACACCTTAGTCCTCACAGTAATAGTCTGCTCTTCAGGACTCTAAATAAGTCTTTGGCAGCAGATTTACCTAAGTGACCCAATGATCTCTTGATTTCTCCTTCCATGAACATTGATTGTGGATCCAAGTTAGACAAAATCCTTGACAAATTCAAGCTTTTCTCCATTGATAATGGCCCAGTTTGGGGATTTTAGCCTTCTTTACTCTGAGAGGTAGTTTATATAGAAGGCTGAAATCCTTGATCTTCACCAGCAAGTGCTTTAGTCCGTTTCACTTTTAGCAAGCAAGCTGTGTCATCTGCATATAGCAGGTTGTTGATAAGCCTTCCTCCAATCCTGATTCCACATTCTTCTTCATATAATCAAGCCTTTCTGATGATTTGCTCAGCAGAAAGATTGAACAAGGATGGTGAGAGGATGCAACCCTGATACACAGCTTTCTTGTTAAACCAGGCAGTATTCCCTTGTTCTGTTTGCAGAACTGCCTCTTGATCCATGTACAAGTTCCTTGTCAGCACAATGAAGTGTTCTGAAATTCCTGTTCTTCTCAAGCTTAGTCATAGTTTATTATGGTCCACAAAGTTGAATATCGTTGCATAGTCAATAAACATAAGTAAAAATCTTTAGGATATTCTGTTTTATCAGCCAAGATCCATCTGACATCAGCAATGATATCTCTTGTTCCAAATTCTCTTCTGAATCCATCCTGAACTTCTGGAAGTTCCCTATCAATATACTGCTGCAAAAAATTCCATA
>NW_022103904.1:6980090-6983585 GCF_000313985.2 Echinops telfairi
TCATGAGGTGTTGATGGGATAAGGTATCAGGCATCAAAGTCCCCAAAACAAAACAAACAAATAAAAACCATATCAATGGGAATAAGGGGGAGGGCAGAATGAAGACCATCAGGAATCAATTGGACACCCCCTGTCAGAAGAGCCCCAAGGAAGAGAAGAGCCTGTCAGGGTGCAGTATAGCACCAACGAAACACACAACCTTCCTCTAGTTCTTTAATGCTTTCTCCACCCCACTGTCATGATCCCCATTCTATCTTACAAATCTGGCTAGACCAGAACATGCATACCTGTACAGATAAGAGCTCACAACACAGGGAATCCAGAACAGATAAACCCCTTAGACCAATAAGGGGAACCGCGATACTAGGAGGGTTAGGGGGGTAGTAAGGGGGAACCGATCATATTGATCAATGCCCTCCTCCTAGGGGGACAGACAGCAGGAAAGTGGGTGAAAGGAGACAGCAGTCGGTGTAAGGCATGGGGAAGAAAAAGAATAATTTATAAATTATCAAGGGGACGTGGGGGAGGGAGGGTGTGAGAGGGAGGGGAAAACAAAACAAGGAGCTGATGCTAGGGGTTCAAGTAGAAAGAAAATGTTTTAGAAAAGATGATGACAACATATATACAGATGTACTTGACACAATGGATGTATGTATGGATTGTAATAGCTGTAAGAGCCCCCAATAAAACAAAAAATTTGTTAAAAGAAAATGTTCTAAAATTAATTGTGGTAATGATTGTACAACTCTGCTTGATATGATTGAATTATTAAATTGTATGATATGTGGATTATGTCCCAGTAAAACTGTTTTTTTTTAAATTCCATATTTAAGGAAGGAGCCTAAATTGTGGACACTCGGTTTTCAGAAGGCTATGGATGACAACAAAAGCTCTGTACTCTGTGAGGGGAAAAAGAGGCTTTCTACCCCCATAAGCACTTATAACTTGGAAACACAGCGCAGTTCTACTCTGCCCTGTAGGGTCGCTCTGAACTGACATGGACTGATGGCAGTGAATCATGGTTGCCAGGGGAAGCTCAACATCCATTTTCTCTGTCCACGCACGGATTAAGCCTCTGGTGAATACTCACTGACCGTGGACCAGGGATTCGAATAGTCTTGCTATCATGCAGACTGCAGTGGAAAATAATTGATTAGGTTGAAAATTAACACTTTCTCATATGATCTCCCCTTTGACTAACTTTAAATTTGCTTTTGTGTTTAATATTTTTCTGCTTTCTTTTTGATTGAGGTTTTTCTGCATTTTACTTTAGTGGTGTTGTTATTTATATTTTGTTTTTGTTTGTTTTTCAGTATATGAAATCTAGGAGCGGTAAAACTATAGAGACAGTGACTTCATTGATGATTTCTTGGAGGGTATATGGGTAACTGATAACAATGAGTACAAAAATAGAATAAAATTGATTGTGGAGATGATTGCACAACTCTTTTTAGCATGATAGAACTCTTGAATTGTATGTTATGTGAATTATATGCCAATAAAACTGTTTAAAAAGGGGGGTGGTGGAACCCAACTGTAAATTCATAGGGAGCTGCCAGGAATTTAAGCCAAATTCAGAACAGGGCATGGAATGAGAGATATAATTGCTGACAGTGAGTTAATTTTGGCTGGAAGCAGAAAATACAAGAAAAATGTTTACCTATATTTTATTGACTATCCAAAAATATTTGAAATATTTGACTATGTGGCTCATAATGAACTATAGACAACATTGGAAAGAATAATGACTCGAGATCATTGTTCTGTGGAACCTGTGTGCAGACCAAGAGGCCGTTGTGTGAAAAGAACAAGGGGACCCAGACAGCATGGTGTAAAATCAGAACAGGTGTGGATCATGGTTGTATCTTGTCACCATGCGTATTTAATTTGTGTTCTGAGCAAATAATCAGAGAAGATAGACTATATTCTTGGTAAAGTAGAAGATCAGCAAAGAAGAAGAAAATTGTCAAGGACTCGGAGTGGCACGGTGGCAGCAATAAGAACTCAAACATAACAATGATTGTGAGTATGGCACAGGGCTGGAGAATGGGATCAGGACCAGAGGAAGGCTCATCAACAGCCTGTGACACAACTTCCTAGCAGAAAGCTAAGGGGTCTGGAAGCATTCACTGAGGAAGACCAAAGCCCACAAATTTCAGAACGTATTACAACTCATTGTAAAAAAATCTTTCAATTGGAAGAATATACAACATCGTGATAAGTGGAGAAAATATTGAATTTGTCAAAGATTCCATTTTACTTGGCTCCTCAATCAGTGCTCATGGAAGCCGTAGTCACGAAGTCAAATGATGTACTTCATTGGGTAATTTTCTTGTACAAGAGATATTTGAATTGTTAAAGAATAAAAATATCACATTGAGGACATTGGTGCCCCTGACATAGGCATGGTATTTTCCATCACTTCATATGCATGTAAAAGTTGGACAATGATTAACGAAAACCAGAGGAGAATTGATATATTCAAATTATGGTGTTGGCAAAGAATCTGGAAAGTAGCATGAACTGCCAGAAGAACAAACAAATCTTAGAGGAAGCACAGCCAGACTGTTACTTAGAACAGATGATGGCTAGCCTTCATCTCATTTGGGGTATGTTATCAGAAGATAGTCTCTGGAAAATGACATCATGCTTGGTACATTAGAAGGGAGCAAAAAGAAGGAATGCCTCGAGTTAGCTTGACCCCGTGAAAGCAACAGTGAACTCACACATAGCAATGATTGTGAGGGTAGCATAGGACCAGATAGTGTTTTGTTAGAGCCAATTCAACACCACCTAACAACTGTAGCATAGGACCAGATAGTGTTTTGTTAGAGCCAATTCAACACCACCTAACAACATTATTAATATCCCGTGAATATAGAATTTTACTGAAGATAATTTAAACAATTATTTCAGCAATAACACACAGGGAGTTGGCAGAATTCAATTAAGATTCTTAGGAGGATACAGAACTATACTCTTCAAGCCATAATCTTTGGTATGTCCACCAAATGACCTTTATCTGATGTGTCTAGGTAAGAGAAGGGGGCCTGATACTAGGATTATATGATTCCATTGTGAGTGGCTGCCATTCTGCTGAGATTATAATGGACCATCTCAGAAGCAGGAAAGGGGTAGGGGGGATCTCACCAGCAAATAAGAAGAGCTAGGAATGGAGTGTCTCTTGGACCTCAATATTCTTGCACCCTGGACAGCCTTGATCCAAGTGACAGCTTTGGTAGCAGGAGTGATAGAGGAGCAGCAACTGCTGAACCAGGAGCTAGAGTTGAGAAACAGCAGTGGAGCAAGGACAGCTGAGTGCTTTGGGGCAGGAGGCTGACGGTAATAGGGTGCCTCCAGGCACTTAATTGGGGGAGTTAGGTTTTGCTGACCTAATTAAGTAGAGCTGATCACCTTTAGGCTCAGTCTTATGGTAGAGTGATATGCCCTTTGGGCATTTATTGGTAGCCCTAAAAGGGCTATGTAGCAAACTAA
>NW_022103904.1:6983685-7003766 GCF_000313985.2 Echinops telfairi
CATTGGGTAATTTTCTTGTACAAGAGATATTTGAATTGTTAAAGAATAAAAATATCACATTGAGGACATTGGTGCCCCTGACATAGGCATGGTATTTTCCATCACTTCATATGCATGTAAAAGTTGGACAATGATTAACGAAAACCAGAGGAGAATTGATATATTCAAATTATGGTGTTGGCAAAGAATCTGGAAAGTAGCATGAACTGCCAGAAGAACAAACAAATCTTAGAGGAAGCACAGCCAGACTGTTACTTAGAACAGATGATGGCTAGCCTTCATCTCATTTGGGGTATGTTATCAGAAGATAGTCTCTGGAAAATGACATCATGCTTGGTACATTAGAAGGGAGCAAAAAGAAGGAATGCCTCGAGTTAGCTTGACCCCGTGAAAGCAACAGTGAACTCACACATAGCAATGATTGTGAGGGTAGCATAGGACCAGATAGTGTTTTGTTAGAGCCAATTCAACACCACCTAACAACTGTAGCATAGGACCAGATAGTGTTTTGTTAGAGCCAATTCAACACCACCTAACAACATTATTAATATCCCGTGAATATAGAATTTTACTGAAGATAATTTAAACAATTATTTCAGCAATAACACACAGGGAGTTGGCAGAATTCAATTAAGATTCTTAGGAGGATACAGAACTATACTCTTCAAGCCATAATCTTTGGTATGTCCACCAAATGACCTTTATCTGATGTGTCTAGGTAAGAGAAGGGGGCCTGATACTAGGATTATATGATTCCATTGTGAGTGGCTGCCATTCTGCTGAGATTATAATGGACCATCTCAGAAGCAGGAAAGGGGTAGGGGGGATCTCACCAGCAAATAAGAAGAGCTAGGAATGGAGTGTCTCTTGGACCTCAATATTCTTGCACCCTGGACAGCCTTGATCCAAGTGACAGCTTTGGTAGCAGGAGTGATAGAGGAGCAGCAACTGCTGAACCAGGAGCTAGAGTTGAGAAACAGCAGTGGAGCAAGGACAGCTGAGTGCTTTGGGGCAGGAGGCTGACGGTAATAGGGTGCCTCCAGGCACTTAATTGGGGGAGTTAGGTTTTGCTGACCTAATTAAGTAGAGCTGATCACCTTTAGGCTCAGTCTTATGGTAGAGTGATATGCCCTTTGGGCATTTATTGGTAGCCCTAAAAGGGCTATGTAGCAAACTAAATATGGCAGAGGCTTTATGGCTAAACAGCCAAAGAATAGAGAGAGGCCTGCCTATGGGTATTGCTGAGAAGAAGTTGGCTTGTCTGGACCATTGTATCCTAAGCATTTGTAAACTATTAAGATCCTTAACAAACCCCATAACTGTGAGTTGTGTCTGTGAGCTCTGTGCAGCAATTGCAATGAGCTAGCAAACCCGGCTGAAATGTAGAGTGCTGTGGGAGGAACAGTTGGTTTAAGAATGGATAGGAATATTGGAAGGGGAGACATTTATGACCTCAGCCTCACAATAATTGACCATGGGCAACACATAGTATAAACATTAGCATGTACATTCATTTCCCTTGCCCAATCCCCACCAGGTGTTATGTCCTGGACTCAGGTGGATGCTGTTCATCTAGTGGTATAATGAAGAAAAATGCAAAACCTTTTTAAAAATCAAAACTAAATGATAGGATTAAACCCAGATCTTAGTAATTAAGCTGGTGCTTGACTGGCTTAACAAGATTCTAACAGCACCTGGTATCTGGGTATGCTAATTGTTAAAAACCTTAAAAGATGAAGGAAATGTTTTCTCTTCAATCAAGCCAGTATGTGGAAGGAATACACCATATAGAGGGGGTTGGTTAAAAGAAATAGAATTATATTAAATGGCCTTAACTATTCCTTTCATGATATGGGTACAGAAACAAAGTTCAAGAAAACCTTGAATTCTAGGCTCAAGTTTCCTAGACAACCAACAAGATTTCTCTTTAAACAGAATTTTCTGAAGACCGGGCATTAGTGTTCATTCTAATTACCAGATCAAGACTCAAAGAATGTTTAGATTAACTTAGACATTTGAATAACCTGTTCTGAAAGTATGCATTGTAAACATTTTATAATTATGATGGTAAATTGTGCTGCCTATCTAAATAGATGTAAGTATTTGGGTCAGTAGAAGATTGTCCCCACTTTTTAACCCTCCTTTTTGTGACCTGGGTCAAAACTAACCAAGCCATTGTTTTCTTATAATTTCGGTCCTTCTTCTCCATCTTTCCCCTCATGATCCACTCTCTAAATCACAAGGCTTTCCCCTATGTAAACTGATGACTTCCCATCTGGATAAATCCTCTGAATCGTTACTTAAGGTCGGGGTCGTTTTTCTCCATGTAGGTTTGTAGCATAGCTTAGGAATACTGAGCTTGGGAAATCCATCTCTTTTATGCACGTTGTGGGTAGGCCTGTTCTTTCTCCCAGAAGAACTTTCTTCATCCTTCAGGATTGCTTTCTTTGAGCATAAATTTGAGATTTGACCTGGGTGAAGAATAGTGAATATATGTAGTCTTAGTATACCCATCAAAATGTGCAGGGACCCAAGAGACCCCTTTAAGGGTTATGCCCCATAACTAAGACTCCTTGTGTATACATATTTAGATATATTTAGGACAAATACGAGAGAATGAAACTACTGACCGACTTTGTACTGTTGCACATACTTAGACTCTACATTACTCACTAAAAAGTTGTTCCTACAGGCTGGTTTTCTTAAGCCTGTTGTGTCCTTTAACTTACTAGCCCAGAAATTGCTTTGCTCATCTGACTACCCCATACTCATGGTCTCTGCATGCCTCCAGCCCACCCCACCCCAGGGGTCTGTGTCATTTGTATTAATGTGGAGGGCATTTTAGTAGAGTCATTTACTGCTAGGTGTCAAGTTGAATACAGACTGCTCATCTCCAGTTTACTGGAAATAGGAATGTGACGATAAGCAACAATATTGCCTTTTTCTATAGCAGCAGGTAGTGTCTCTTCTTATTTATGGGGTTAGGCATCTGTTTTCTCATTTTATCTAGCACTCTGGACAGGTGGTTGTGTGTGTGTGTGTGTGTGTAGGTGTGTGTAGGTGAATTTTAATGATATTTCAAGGCATTTTGGGGAAAAATTGGATTGCTTTAGTCAAATAATAAAATCATTTGACATGTCTCATTGAAAACAGATGTGGAAATATGTAATTCTTACTTTTGTACTATCCTTCCCTGAGGGCTGTTGGCTTATGCCTATCTAAATGTTGATGTTGAATGTTTCAATGCCTTTCTCTTCCAGGGGTGTTGCCTTTAGTATATAAGAACACTTGGCAAAGACCCCTGAGTAGTAGCTGCCATTGTGAAAATCAAGACTGAATAACCAGATTGCTAATTAGGTAGGAAAGATTTGGCTCTGATCCAAAGCCTCCCATCTAATAAGATCATGGGGCATATGTCCCTGTAGTGGTTGGGCCCAACTGTTTGGAATAGAAAACTCCACTTTTATCAAAGACTTGTACTTTGACTCTGAAACATTCACTGCTTTTTTGCTTCCTCTTCTTTAAGAGAATGCAATAACTGATCCTGATTTTAATTAGGGCATCACCTGAAATATTCCTTGTTTTCTATTAAGGTGGGTAAGACACGTGGATAGATCTTAGAGAGTGTATTATACTACATCTAAAGTTCCACTTGTTCTTTTCCACCTAGGGAGTGAAACTCCATGAGCCTATCCCATCTGAATTCAAGAACATCTCAAGAACAGATTTGATTCATTGAACACTAATGATAGAACACCTGATGAGCTGTGTGATGGCATCAAGAAATCATACATGAAGAGAGCAAAAGGTTATTAAAAAGACAGTAAAGAAAATAATATATATATGCATATGTAACAAGGTAGTGGATGGATTGGGGGTCTCTACTTGAATCTTTCCTCAGTACAAGAACAGTTTGTTAAAATATTTGGTATGATACTCACCTTCCTGACATGATAGCTAAAGACAAAAATGGTACATAAGCAAATGTAGTAAAGAAAGCTGATGGTGGCAGGCTATCAAAAGATATAGTGCCTATGGTGTTAAAATCTTGTAATTAAACAAGTGGCAATCTAGCAGGGAAGACATGGAAGAAACACATCAGCCCATGTGATCATGAGGTGTCAAAAGGAAGAGGTATCAGAAGTTCAAAAACATGCAGCCAACTCAATGTGAAGAGGCATGAATGCAGTGAAGACCCCAAACTCACCTGCAAGGTAAATCGACAATCCCTCTCAGAAGGGCCACACAGAATGGATGATGCATCCAGTGTGTGGTATGGCACTGATATAGCACATGAATAACCTCCAGTTCTTTAATATTTCCTCCCCTTACTATGAAGATTTTTATTTGTTTTATCTCATCAATCATGTTAGATTTGCATATGTTCCTTTGTATATTTAAGTGTCTTCGGTACAGGACAGTCAAGATAGATAACTTCAGAAACAGTAACAGGAGTAGCAGTTCGCTAAGGGGACGGTAAGAGGGGGCGTGGGGAGGCAGAGCTGATAGCGTTGAAAATGGTATAAACCGCTCTATGGGACTGAACAACAGAATTGCATGTGAGTGGATGTATCAGATTGTGCAAGATATGTCAATAAACTATTATTTTAAAAAGAGAAAAATATCAAACTGGATGGATGTCAGAAGAGATTCTGAAACTTGCTCTTATTCATAAAGTAGCAAAGGTACATGGAAAAAATGATAAAACCAAAAAGTAAAACAGAAAATTTCACTGGGCAGCTCACAGACAAAATGAAGTATAACGAAATGTCAAAGACCTAGAGTTAGAATACCAAAACAGGAAGAACATGCTCAGGACATCTTACACTGAAAGAACTCAAGAAGAAATTCAAGTCTTGAGTCGCAATATTGGAAAATTCTATGGGAAAAACAGTGAAGGAAACAGGAAACTTCAAAGAAGAAGATGAGAAGAATACACCAATTCACTGAGCCATTCAACGTTGAACCACTTGAAGAGGTAGCATGTGAATAGGAACCAACCGACTGAAGGAAGAAGCCCAAAGTGCACGGAAGGCCTCAGACAAAAAGAAGACTCCGGTAGTTGATGGAATACAAACTGAAATGTTTCCACAAGTTGATGTAGCATTGGAAGTATTATCTATGCACAGAAATTTGGAAGGTACCTAGTTTCCAATGGACTGGAAAAGATCTATATTTGAACCCATTTCAAAGAAAAGTGACCCAACAGAGTGGTCAAACTATAAAATAATATCAGTATCACATGCAAGTAAATTTTTACTGAAGATCATTCCACAACAGTTTCAGCAGTACATTGACAAGGAGCTGCCAGAGGTTCAGGTTGAATTCAGCAGCGGACATGGAACAAAGGCGATCACTGCTGATATCAGAAGAATCTTGGCTGAAAGCAGAAAATACCCGAAAGATGCTTGCTTGTGTTTTATCTACTATGCCAAGGCATTTGACTGTGTGTACCATAATAAGCTATGGGTAGCCTTGAGAAGAATGGGAATCACCGAACACTACATTGCTCTCATATGGAACCTGTAAGTGGATCAAACATGAGGCAGTTGTGGGAACAGAACAAGGTAATATTGCATAGTCTAAAATCACAGAAGGTGTGAATCAGGGTGGCATCCTTTTACTTATTCAATGTCTATGTTGAGTAAATAATCAGAGAACCTGAACTATAAGAAGAAGTATGCAGCATTAGGATTGGAGGGAGGCTTATTAACAATCTGAGATATGCAGATGACCTTGCTTGCTGAAAGTGGGAAGGACTTGAAGCACTTTCTGATAAAAATCAAAGATTGCAGTCTTCAGTGTGGACTACAACTCAATGCAAAGAAGACTAAAATCTTCAAAATTGGACCAATAGATGACATCAAACTTAATGGAGAAAAGATAGGCGTTACCAAGGATTTTGTCTTGTTTGGATCCACAATCAGTGCACATGGAAGCAGATGAAAGGACACATTGCATTTGGTAAATCTGCTGCACAAGACCTCTTTAAAGTGTTGAAGAGCAAGGATGTTACTTTGAGTACTAAGGTGCGCATGACCCAAGCCATAGTCTTTTTAATGGCCTCATATGCATGACAAAATTGGACATAGAATAAAGAAAACCAAACAATTGATTTTGAATTATGATTCATTTAAATTATGATTCCGGTGAAGAATATTGAAAGTAATATGCTTTGCCAAAAGGACAAATCTATCTTGGAAGCAATAAAGTCCGCATGCTCCTTAGAAGTAAAGATGGCGAGATTTTGCCTCATGTACTTTAGAGATGTTGTTAGGGGAGGCCAGTCCCTGGGGAAGCACATCGTGCTTGGTAAAGCGGAAGGAAGGGAAAATAGAGTAAGAGCTTCAACAATGGATTGATGCAGTGGCTGCATCCATTAGCTGAAATATAAGAACAATTTTGAGGACGGCACAGGGCCCTGTTTCATCCTGTTGTTCTTGAAACCATCAGAAAGGTACCTACCCACAACCACGACAAGGGAAATCAGACACCGTTCGTTTGAAGCAAAAGTAGTCGCTGCTTCTGGCTGCAGATTAAAGAATACCCAATTCACAAAGGCTTAAACAAAATGTTGTAATTTTTTTCTGTGTATGTTAAGAAACCCAGAGATTGGTTGTCCAGGCTATAGCCCTGATTCGAAGATTCTTTAGCTGTAGCCTCTTTTCTTCAATGTTTTGTAAATGGTTTCTGCCCCTCCAGGCAGAACATCTGTTTTCCAGTCAGAAAGAAACGGGAAGGGCAAGTCCTTGTTTATTCGGTTTTTCTTGGAACCCATAATCAACCCCAGTGAGTTCTACCTACATCGCTTTGTTCAGAACTTCATGGCACCACCACTGAAGGGTCAAGAGAGAGAGAAAGGCAAGAACTTGATTAAAAATGACTATTTAATGAGCCAACATCTAATATTTTCCACACTATTTTAAGAGGAGGACATTTTCCCCCCAAAGTTTTCAAAGAAGACTTAAAAAGAAAGCAATTTATTTCATTGCCATAGAATAAGTTCTGACTCATAATAACTCATAATAACTCTATAAGACAAAGTAAAACAATATCTTTGGATTTATGACACAATAAGTCTTTATAGGAGTAAACAGCTTCTTCTTTCTTCTTTAATGGCTAGTAGGTTTGAACCACTGTGGTTAGAAGCCCAGCACTTAGCCCACAATGCCACTGGGGGTCCTTAAAGAATATTTGTGAAGGTATGTAGAAGTATAGCTTTTAAGGCTTCAACAAGAAGACAGTATGTACGTTATTTCCACAGCATGGTCTTTTAATAAGTTCTAAAGATGCCAAGACTTAATGTCTATTTGTCCCAGTCTGATAGGCCAACCCAGCATCAAATATCCTCCTATTCTATGTGAATCAATCATGATTATTAGCCGATGGCGGAGCCCACCCAATTGTATTGGTGAGCATTCTGATACGAGGAGGATCATTGTTAGATATAGGGTCTAGAAGTAGATTTTCATACCATTGTAGGTATAAATGGGAATAACAGAGTGAATTCTTCCCAGAAGTCATCTCCCATTTCCTTCAATAGCTGCAGGATATTGTGTGTAATGATCTTAGAGAACAGTGCTCTGAATTTGGCATCCAGAGAGACTTGGTCCTGCATCATGACTCTAGGTAAATCTAATGTTTGGGCAAACATTTCTTAGACCTCTGTCATTATATCTATAAAGCAAAACTAGAAATATCTATGGATTGAGATAATGGCATAGGCACATCTGACATCTGAAGCCCTATATAAATTTAAGATGGCATAATTTTAACATCTTTGTGGACAACCTTCGACAAACCAAGTACCCCGAATTTAAACCTTAATACAATTCCCTTATCTGGTCTTGGGTTTTATTATTTACAATCCTTGGATTACACAGCTGGTGTGCTTTTTCTGTGTGGGCTTGGCTCACTGAGATTATTGCTTGTTTAAAGACAAGCTTTTGAGATGCCGGATGGAGTCACATTTCTTTCTGATAGCTGGGCACCCTTTCCCTTCTTGATCACTTTTCTATTAACACCCTTATCATCAGTGATCCCTTCATGACTATAAGTATCCAACAGAGTTGAACTATAAAAACTGATTATTCTGAAGTTAGGGCTTATGTTTAAATTGGAGCTCAGAATCCATTCACAGATATTCAGTTTGTATATATACAGTATCTCTATTCCACTTTAGTGACAGAATTGTCAGCATTTTAATATAAGTAAATTCCATAGGGTCTTTGGTAATTCTAATAATAGTATTAAACTAACCAATGGTATATGATTTAAATATTGCGGAGATAAGGGGCATATTCATATATGGGGAAGCTATTTAGACTAGAATACATGGGATGTTTACTTATACATATAAGAAAACTTAAGTGACTTAATTCTGTTTAAGAAAATAATGAGTGTTAGATACAGGGCACAAAGTTCAATAACACTCATTCATTAATCTAAGGCAAAACTATATGTGTAGAACTGAGAGATGACTTAAAAGCTAATAACATCTGAACGTGGCAAATATATGGTATGCTCAAAACCAAGAGGTTTGAAACAAAGTTTAATGACTTCCAAATCCATGACCTTAGGATGGCAGTCTTCGTCTCTCATGAGGGTACTACAGCTTTAAACTCAGAGGAGTGTATCAGTGTCTTTACACTGCTATAAGTGTGTTTAAAGTAAAGTCTGGTTCACTTACTGGCTTTTCCAACTCAGATCCTTCTGATGTGGCCTGCCCAGGATGCAATAGACCTTGAAAAGACAAAATCTAAAGTTCAGGGAGCCCATAGTAGCTCACCTGGGGCACCAGGCCATTAAAAAAAACACACTTGGTTAAGAACTCATGATAATTCATACAGTATAGAGTGGATTATCTCCCTTGGGAGTCCATAAAAGCATTGCCAAGCTTTTTCCCCAAGGGCAAGCCAATTCCTGCCTCCCACCCAACAACAGATGTGAAATCATCTTCTTATAAACAGACACATCCCTCTTCCTCTTAGCCATGAATCTCCACCACAGTGTACTCTGTCCTCTTAATAAGAATGACCGTAGGGCACTGTCACATGGCATGGACTATTCCATCCTTTTCCACTGTCCTCCCTGCCCCCACCATGAGAAACTGTCCCCAGCTGAGGTGAGGCCTCCCTGAAGAAATGGTCTTCATGATGTACACAGAAGGGAGTGATACATGAGTTTCAAATGTTAGAGAGTCATACCACAATAAGGGAGGCCATATTGAATGTGCATGACCTGAGAGCCACTTTGTCTTGGGATTTGACCTTACAATAGTGGTTTCATATAATAGTTGTCTTTTTGTGACTGACTAACTGTGTTCAGTATAATGTTCTCCAGATCTGACCATGTTGTGAGTTGCTTCATAGATTCATCATTGTTTTGTCATGATGCATAGTATTCGGCAGTGTGTATGTACCAAAGTTTCTTTCCTGTCTACTGATGGTCTTCCTGCTATTGTGAACAGTGCTGTGATGACCATGACAGATGTTTGTACATCTGCTTGTGTTATGTCTCTTACTTCTTCAGGGTATATACCCACCAGAGATTGCATGGGACTTTCATTCCCAGTTGTCTTCAGTAGTGTAAAGTGATATGATTTGTATCTTAGGACAGTAGCAAGCATGACTACTTTATTTAGTCTGTAATATGTTTCACACCCCTGAATTTGATCTCATAAACATAGGCTATCAGTATTTTCACAAATGATCTTCTTTTCTACAATCCACCTTTTCAGTTTTCTAGGCCCCACATCACCTTTTACAAGCTATGTTCTCTTCGTTGTGTAGAGTTTATCTGCTGGCACTTCAATCTATGCTCATTTGCCATTGCATCGAGAAAGCAAAAGCTGATTTCCTTATGTTCACTGATGGTCATACAGACCTCAGAAGGTTAAAGCAACATTCAGATGAACTTCATACTAAAGTCTCTAACATGCTGTCTAATGAGGTAGTCACTGGGTCATTGTACTTTCCATGAGGTAATGGTCCCACATTTCTCCTCTTCTTCTTGCTAAGAGGTACTTAAAATATAAGTAAAGGATCCGGTTTCAGAGTGAACTCTGAATGACCAATTTCAGCTCAAGTAAAGACCTCCCCCTTCCCTTCAGGAGTGAGTGTGAGGGAGAGCCCTTAAGTCCACGCAACCACAGACAAAGAGCCAGGAATAGGTTTCCGCAACATCTTCAGACTCTAGTCAAGACTCTGGCTACTACTGGAAGAACAGGTTGTAATCTCAGTAGTAACAGCAAATACGATAAACCACTTGTTCAAGGGAGCTGCTGACTTCTCCTCCAGAGTGGGACTTAGCACAAGGTTAAAGGGGCAGGACACTGTTCTGACTACTCTAAAGAACGCAGTGGCATTTGCGATTCTTCATTTTCTTAATTGTTTTATTTTCCACCTTGGGACAGATTACTTAATGTCTTAGTCTTATGGAATCCTAAAACAGCTTCTATATGCTATTTCCTTTTATCCAGATCTGCCTGTATGACTTAGGCAAAATGTATATAAAACTATACGTGTGTGTATGTGTGTGTGTGTGTTTATACATAACATATATAAAGACATGAAATTAGGGATTTAACAAGGCATTCTTTGATGATAAATTGTACAGTAGTAATGGGAAAATGGGTAGCCTCAAAGTTATTAAGGGGACAATTGACTAGAAATAAAGCTACTATCTCTAATAGGTGTATTATTTTTAATAAACCTTCTAGAACTAGTCAGAGTCTAAAGCAATAGGAAAACAGTCTTTCTTGCCTTAGTTCTTTGCATTTGCACACCATGCCCCAAATTAATGAGAGTCAAACAACGTCAATATTACCTATACATTCCTACTTGTGTAGATCTCGTCTAATTTCAACTCGTTCCTGCTCGTGCCTAAGAATTTCTAGCGCTAAGTCTGTCTAATGTCCTGTGGATATTGTGGTTTGAGGTACCCACAATTTGGCTCCTTGAGTTGATTTTTCTCTTTGTCCCTGATAGAAGTGTCACCAACAGCCAGGTCAACAGTATACATCCATGTGCTTAGGCAGAGGGGAGGCAAGTTAGGAATGAAAAACTGGTCTGTCTCACAGGCCCATTATGTGCCCTGATCCCTGTCCACAGATGGACTCTCTAATTAGTCTGCAGACAACAGGGAGTTTTAGTAATCCGCACAAAGACACAGCAGGAGTTCACAAGGTCCTGTTAATAACAAGGGGTTGCTGATGAGCTAGCCAATGTGGTGACTAAAAAGAACTTGAGCCTCAATTTAAACATGGCCAAGGCTGAGGGAACCTTCTCAGTTCCTGAACCACATTTCTCAAGAGAAATCACGCAGGCTTCATTCTTCTGTGCTCCTTGGAGTCCTGGGTCAGATGCCTGAAATGTTGTAGGGACAGCTCAACTCTTGCCCGGGGACTGTCATTCATTCAGCACAAGCTTATTGAACAACCCAAGCTCCAATCCGGGGAAGGGGCTAGAGACTGCATGACGGGACACAATGACAGATGCTATTCCCAGGTGTATAGAGCTCACAGTCTTGGTGGGGAACAGGCAAAGACACATGAGCGGTGTGTTTTACAGTGTGAGCACCCAGGAAGACAAGAGATCTGAGCAAGAATGAGCCTGGGAATGCAGTGGTCAGAGAGCAGTGGCATTTGTGGCGAGACCAGACTTGTATGTGCACAAAGATCATTCAAAGGCCAAGAAGCAAGCAAGCAAAAGTATAACAACACATCTGATGAACGAGAGGAATTAAAATTACCATGTCACCCAGGAAAAGACCTGCGAGGAAGAATGGAGCCAGAAACAGAGAGGATGGCTTTTTGAAATGTCCATGGGGCTGGTCACTATCCATAAATTCAGTGGCCATTTGGTCAATACCTTAAAAATTTTTTTTTTCACTTTTCTTTCCTTCGCAGCTTTACTTAGGTATAATTGGCAGACAATAATAAATGACATATTTAAAGTGTGTAATTTTAAAGCTTGTGTCATTGAATACAGGAAAAATACATCACCACATTTAAGCAAATGAATGAATTTACCGGAAGGGAAGGCACCAGAAGGCTTTAACCAGGAGAATGCCATGCCTTGGCGTGGGATCTATGATGATCATGTTGGCTGGCACTTCTAGTTACTACAAAGTGGCATTATTTGTTCCTTAATAAACTTCCCTGACTGAGGTTGGGGTCAAAACAGATTCACAGATCCTTTCCCATAATATCCTTCTGTTTGGTCCACCACAAATAATGAGCTAAAAAAACTGTAAATGTCTTCTTGACTCGACTTCTCCTCTAGAATTTCCTTGCTCCCAAATACCAGGATTTCCACAAACCAACATCCATGGTACCTCTTTCCCTACTGGTACTTTCAACTCTATTCCATAACCGCATGTTAACTCTACCAAGATGTAAACCTGGCACAAAACTGCTTGTGAAGTTGACATGTCATTTTTGTTAATTTAAGGACTGAAATGCAGTTTCCCAATGCTCCATCTTTAAGAAGATACGTAACAAGAATTGGTATTTTTCTTGAACCATTCGGTTCTTATTGGACCATATAGGTCAGTGGCTACAATGATGTAGCCAGACTGCGCTGATGAGCTGGGGGCAGTGTGTCCTCACCCCAGAGACCCTGCAGCTGAGCAGAAAACCCCAGGGGCCAAGCTGCATCTGGTCAAACTTTACTTCCACACAGGTGTTGGTGATGTGACAGTCGTGTAGAAATGAGAGTTTCACTTGCTTCTGCCCTTAGTGTCCGTCTACATAATTTCATGAGGAAATTGCTTGGGAAAGCCCTGTCTCATCACTCAGAGCCATTTCAGAAGGAAGAATAAATCTCAGTCCCTGGCACCTTCCGTCATGTTACAATTTTCCCACTCATTGGTGGATATGGGAGCATGCTGTGACAGCACATAGCTTCTTGTTCTCAAAAGGTCTTGTGAGAAAACAAGGATTATGTTGCTGGTCAAGGGAAATGTCCTAAAATCAGACTTTGGGAGTCAAATCCTATTGCCTGCTATGATGTGGATGTCCAAGATGCTGACTCTCACTGTTTGTCAGTTTCTTCATCTGTAAAACCGAACTAAAATAAAACTTTAGTTCGGTTTTACAGAACTAAACAAACTCAAGTTTGTTTTAAAACAGAAAAATTATACACATAAAGCACTTGGCAATGCCAGGCCCCAATAAGGGCTGAAGACAGGATAGCTATTGTCTTTATTACTGATTTGAAATCTCCGGAGAGAGCTAACAGTTAATGGAGTTAATATTCTTGGCTGATGAGCAAAAGCTTAGAGGTTCCTTGGAAGAAAGATCTGGCAATCTACCTCCAAAAAACCATCCATTGGAAAGACTGTGTGGAGGTAACTGGCCCAGGAAACGAGGAGGCACCTGGGGAAAAAGAAATAACAGCAAAACATCTACCTTGAAAATTAACATTTTGATAAACAAATTTAAGCCCTTCCTGATTATTCATAATGCTAGTGCCAGCATATTGTCCTGGGAAGCTAGGACCTGACATTGCACCTGTACTGAAATGGAAAAGCCGTACTTGAGTCTTCTCTAAGGCAGGGAACACTGTTATCTGCTTTAAAAACAAAAACTCAGAACTTGTCAGAAATACAGAACCCTTCTTAGAAAGCACAGTCCCTATTGAATGAGGGCTCCCAGGGCAGACCCTCACGCAGTTCTGATTACCCTCCCACGTGGAGAACCACTACCTGAATGAATTTCAGAACAGGCCACCGAGCCATCATTTCTCGCCCTTGGTTTTTATGAAGGGTCCAGCGATCACTATATCTTAAAGTGTTTGCTCCCTTTGAGATTCTGTCAGAATTTTTCCTGCCTCTCTTCCTCAAGTTGTACATCATAGTCCCTTAGGGTGGGACTCAGGGCAGTTTTCTGTTTTGGTTGATGTTTGTGGTCCAAGGCCTCCCCTCCCTTGTTTACTGCTACTGCACACCTCATCCCCTTTGCATCCCTCAACTCTAACAGACAGTCCTCAGGCCTCCCTACTGATTTATACTGTATTGTATTACCTTTTCTCTCCCCCCCTTTTTTGGTGATTTAAGGAGCTGTTTTTAGAGCCAACACATCTGTCATATATTTCCCTCCAACTTAAAAACTCCGGAAAATCACTAGCTGCTTAGCACAAACGCATGCCTGCGTTCGATGGCCATGGTGTTTGTAACTAGCTTTCCTGCGCTTCCGCTCTCCCTTTAAGGTTCAGACCCTTAAACTCAGAGGAGCCAGTCATTCCTCTAAGCCTAAAGTTTCGGGTATAATTGGATGAGCTCGTGCAGTTAAGTAAACTTTGTGGTTTATACACAGTTTCCCATCTCTTTGGGTCTGCTCTTGCTCTCTGACCATAGAAAATTGAGCCATGGTTATAACTGAGGAAGTAACACTGTGCGAAGTATGTTCGCAATGGAAGAACAATGAGGAAAGGATTGTACTGCCTCAATTAGAACTATATCTATAATAAGTATCTTACCAGTCAGAAATAGCAGAAATCAATTTTGTTTAACCCAAGGAAAAAAGGAAAGGGGTGGGGTGGGGGTAGGAGTAGTCTGGGGAGGGGATGGTGGTAGATTTACTGGAAGAACATCAGAGGACTTTCAGAAAAAGCAGAACCAGAATGCATATAGAAACCAACTGACTCTTTGCAGCTGGATCTGTGGGCTGAAAGCACTCAGGGCAGGAGCCTGGTCAGAACAGCCCAGAGTCACTTCTGGAGGCTAAACTGGAAGCGGAAGTTCTGATTGGTCCAGTTCAGGTTGAGTGACCACGTCTGGCTTCCTGGAATCTTCCTTTTGCTCTCCATGGTTGAAAGTGGACATTCTTTTGAGGTTCTTCCCAAAGATTAAGAAGAATTGGATGCTGTATAACTGCTAATGATGAAAATTCATCCCGACCATGATTCATATTTCTATGGTTCCACTATAATAATAATAATACAATATTATTGAGTCCATCATTTATTGGGGACGTATTTTTATTAGGCACAGTGATAGATATTCCTTATGTGGAATCTCTACTACTCATACAACTATCCAAACAACATAGTAGTATATGTTTTTTAAGGAAGAAGAAACTGAATCTTAGGGTCTATAACAGGACTAAGCATTTAGGTGGTAAATGATGTCCCCAGGGTTTCTGATCCCACAACTGATGACCTATTCATGCTATTGCACTCCTCTCTATATTAGGTTACATCAAAATAGATTTATAAAAATGTCATTTTATTCATTAAAATATCAAAATATAATGGTATTGTTTCTCAACATTTTTTTCTATGTAGGCCTATATACTTCTCAAGGCAGTATATTCATCTTTCTAACCTTTCCTCAAAGGATTCTTTACTCTTTGATTTTGTTGTTGTTATTGTTGAGTGCTATCAAGTCAGTTTTGACCCAAAGCGACCCTACACACAACACACACAATAGAACCAAATACAGCCTGGTCCTCAGTCATCAGCATAATTGTTCCTAGGCTTGAGCTTCTTCTTGAAGCCACTGTCCATCCATTTCATTGAGGATCTTCTTCCTGTCCACTGCCCCTCTACTTAAACCAATATGATGTCCTTCTCCAGGGACTGGCCTCTCCGACAACATGTCCAGAGTATGTAAGATGAAGTCTTGCCATCTTGGCTTCCAAGGAGTATGCTGGCTGTACTTCTACCAAGAGAGATTTTTGGGGGCGCTTTTTAGCAGTCCATAAGTATTTTCAATATTCGTCTCCAGCACCACAATTCAAATGCATCAATTCCTCTTCATTTTTCCTAATCCAACGTCCAACTTTCACATGTTTGTAAGATAATTGAAAATACAATAGCTTGGGTCACACAGGTGTACATTAGCCCTCAAAGTCACAATCTTGCTTTTCGAAACTCAAAAGAGGTTTTGATTGTTTGTTTGTTTTGAGCATTTCTCTTAATTATTTATTTTATGATAAATAAATCATTTTATTGGGAGCTCTTTAAAAAAATTTTTAATCATTTTATTAGGGGCTCATACAACTCTTATCACAATCCATACATACATCAATTGTGTAAAGCACATTTGTACATTCATGCCCTCATCATTCTCAAAACATTTGCTCTCCACCTAAGCCCCTGGCATCAGCTCCTCATTTTTCCCCTCCCTCTCCACTTACCCCTCCCTCATGACCCTTGATAATTTATACATTATTATTTTGTCATATCCTGCCCTGTCCACGTCTCCCTTTTATTGGGAGCTCTCACAGCTCTCATAACATCTTATAAATCCCGTTTGCAGCAGATTTTCTCAGTGAAACACTTACTGTGATTGATTGACAGCCTCACCCTTGAGCACTGATGGTGCTTCCAAGTGGGACAAAATCTTCAGCAAGTTCAATCTTCTCTCCATTTCTGATGATATTAACTATTGGTCTGCTTGTGAAAATGTTGGTCTTCTTCACATGGAGTTGCGATTTACACTGCAGGATGATTTCTCTGATCTTCACCAACAAGTTCTTCCAAAGTCCTCTTCACTTTCAGCAGGTAAGGTTGTGTCATCTGCATGTAGCAGGTTGTTACTAAACTTTCCTCCAATTCTAACGCCACATTATTCTCTATGTAATCTAGTTCCTCTGTTTGCTCAGCATCTAGATTGAATACATATAGTAAGAGGATCTAACCTTGAGGCACTGTTTTTCCAGATTTTAACCCATGTAGTTTTCCTTTGTCCCATTCTCACAGCTGCCTTTGATTCATGTACACGTTGCACATGATTACAATGAAGTGTTCTGGAGTCCCCGTTCTTCTCAGGGTTATCCATAGTTTGTTATGACAGACACAGTCAAATGCCCTGGGATAGTCAATAAGATATCTTCTGGTATTTTCTGCTTTGAGCCAAGATCCATCTGACATGTGATGATATCCCATGTTGTGTCCTTTTCTGAATCCAGCCTGAGCCTCTGGAAGATCTCTGTCAATGTACTGCTGTAACTGCAGTGGTAGGCTCTGCAGTACAATTTTGCTTGCATTAGTGGTTGTGTTCTATAACTTGAGTGTTCTGTGGGGTCCCCTTTCTTTGAAGTAGGTACCAATCTGCATCTCCCCCGGCCATTCGGTGGAGCAGCCATCTGTCATATTTCTTGGCATACAATGGAGTGCTTCCAGTGCTGTATGAGCTTGTTGAAACTTTTCAGTTGGTCTTCTGTCAATTCTGAGAGCCTTGTTTGGGGCTAATTCTTTCAGTACAGCTTGACCTTCTTCCTTAATATCATTTGTTCTTGCTCACATGCTACCTCCCGATATGAATGAATGTTGATAGTTCTTTTTGGAACAGTGACTCTTTGATTTATGCCCCATCAAATGGTAGTTTTGGCATCATCAAGGAACTAAAATTATAACCCCCCCAACTTTTTAAAATGTGAAACTACCTTTTGTGTCCCCCAAACTGAAGTCAGTTTCAATTTCACCTTTTCTCCTTTTTTTACCACTAAACCTTGAGACCAGTGTTTAGGTCTGACGAATAAGGAATCTGGGGGATTTTTAGGTGGTGACACCTCTTTCTTTAAAAATAATAACAATAATTGCATTAAGTTTCTTTTTATTAGTGGAATATAACAGATACAGAGGAAAACATCCCTCATGCAATTGTACAGCCCATCCTTCCAAACAGGGATAGCATCCCTGGAAACCCCTGGTGTGTGTGGTTCTTTCTCCCTCCTTCTTCACCTTCCCTCCTCCCCCTCATTCTCTCACTCGTCCTCCTCCTCCTTTTGTCAGTCATTTTCTTTTCCTACCCACCCCTCTCCCTTCCCTTCCTGTCATTCCCATGCCTCATTCCCCCTGACTGCACGACTCCTTCATCATCTTCAAAATCTTTTGTTTTGGGGTGAACATTTTCATTTCCCTTGATAATAATGGTATCGTGAAATGTTTATCTTTCTGAGATTGGCCAACTTTGCTGAGAATAATGGCTTCTAATTTTGTCCATGCCATGAGGTGTTGACAGACTTGTCATTGTTTTTTAAGGATGCATACTATTCCATACAATATTCCACTGTATGTATTAATTATATTCTTTTTAAATGTTCTTTTAATTGGGGGATATGAAAGTAGCACAGAGGGGCTTGATGTGGGCCATCGGGGGATGGCGTAAGGTGTCCCAACAAAATACTTGTCTGGTGCTCCTTTTTGCCCTCTGAGTGAATAGGTGGCAGGAAAAAAATCTCTCTGTTTAACTTTTCTGACCTTTTCCTCATTGATGCATCTTTTAATTTCCTTAAGATGTTTCCTGATAAGCTCTGTGGATTGTCCTACGTCCTTCCAGAAAGTCTACCAAGATGATTCTCTTTGGTATCCAAAAGAAGGCCTCTATAATCTCTGGAGCTGATGTCTCTGCCTTGGATTTAAGTGGCCCAGCAGGTCCCCTTGGGAATCACTGTTTTAATCAGACCCATGTTTTTCAAGGCACCCTGTTGATACAAAGATAAGGGTATTACTGAGAAAGTTGGAAACCATCTACTGATCATAGAGATATAGTTATACACGTTTTATTTGGAATAAAATGATGCATGTATTAATTGTAACCCCAATAAGGATGTTTTCTTATATCCTCTCATATTATGTCCACCTCAGGCTTTCGTGTTTTAAAAAATCAAGTAGATTAGGCAAATGGGGCTTATTTCTTAGCTACTATTTACACATATTAAGAACAAAGGATATTGGCAAAATTATCTCTAAGCCTCTGTCACTATCATGCTAGGTCCCTGTAACCCTATCTTTATTTGAACATGATACTGAGTATATAATTTACAGGACAGATTTGCTGCTGTTGGTAGAGCCACTAGCATTATTACGTATGGTGCTTTTTTTTTTTTTGGTCTTAGGCAGCCTTTCCTGAAAGATCATACTTCTCCCACCCCTGAAATCTGTTTGGAAACAAAATGCAGGCCAGTATCCTCATGGAACTGTCTGCCAAACACACAATTCCTGCTGTCTGCTTGGTGACGTGCTAATCACCCTTTGCTCTTCTACATAAATACATTTTTAGCAGAGACTCAAGGAACATCGTCAGAGAGGAAAGTCTGTGTGGTCACTTTTAATGTGGATAGAGTGAGGGGTGGTAGTCAAACAGTCATCCCGGATAGTCTCTTGAGCATATGTGGCTTAACTACAGACTAACAAACTACTTGGACACTTTTGTAGAATCATTATCCTGGCTTCAATTCAGAACGCCTGTCTGGAACTGCAACGTGAACCAGTGTATTAAAAGCCATATATTCTGGATGGTCTACTTCCTCATGGGATGGAGTTTGTGATTCATTTCTTCAATTGCACTGTAAATGGATATTAATAGAGCACTTTCTTGGGATCAAGATTTCCACTCAGTGTTGAACTTCCAATTGTGAAAAAGGCAAAATCTCAGTGGAGAAGACAGGCATGAGTGACTAGTGGGTTGGAACTACCAACATTACTGTAACCAACCCAACACTTATCCTACAGTATTTCCAGGGCTCCTTATTTTTTCTTATTGGCTTAAAATACTTTTTAAAAGACAGTAGGCCATACAATATAACTTGACTTCATAAATTTTACATACTCAAAAAACCAAAGTCAGGTCATTGAGTTTTCAAAGCATGGGTCTAATTGTGCTCTCTAATTCATAAAATAATTACTAACAAAATCCTTGACTATGGGGGCTAAAGAGCTATTGAAAAGTCTTCTTGTTAAATTGTGATGTCGACTACAACCCATGCTGACCCTTTGTTGTTAAATTGTGATATCGACTACAACCCATGCATCCTCTTCAAAACAACTGCAATGTTTAAGACCACCATTGTGGTTGCTATGCCGATGCCTTCCTTTCCGGGTCTACCTTGGCCTCATTGGTCCATTAAGTAATCAAGAATGATGCACCCTACAGATTTAGTCCTCTTGACAACTTATCTAAAGGAAATATATCAGCCAATGTTCTAGTATAACCTATAGGATTTCCATTAGTTAATTTTTGAAATAGATCACCAGGTCTTTCTTCCTAGCTTGTTTTAGTCTAAAAGCTGTGTTGCCATTGGAATAGTGGTAGCCGAACATCCAGCCCTATAGTAACATGCAACCCCCCCC
>NW_022103904.1:7003886-7007899 GCF_000313985.2 Echinops telfairi
CTGAACATGCCTATTTAACTTCCAATGCTATGTTCGAGATCACCTTTTAAACATCTTTCATGTATCACTGAGCTCCATCAGATGTGAATATACACTGCTTCAAGCCCTGTCAAAATGACTAAGTATTTTAGTAAGCTGCTCTATTTTTAATGCAAGCCAGTGAGAAAACAATGAGCAAGTCTCCGGTGTTAAGATGGGAAAACACAAAAACCATCCCTGCTTCCTCCACTCATCCCCATGGTTTCATCATCTATTACCCAGTAAAACAAACACAGCCACTGACTCTCACCCTTAATGAGCACATGGGACTCCCATAATATTTATTGGGTTTATTTGTTTGAGGCCAAATGAAATGAAAAGAAAACAGCGCAGCATTGGGTCATTAGTCTCTTCTGACATGTGCTATAATTCTAAGGAAAACATTAGTAGCCTATTTTTAGCAAGTACCTTTCTCCACTAAAGTGATAATGGCCAAAGAAGTAATCCCTGGGATAGAAAACAGAAATTCCCAGAATTGAACTTTCTGACTCATCTGTCCTATGGTCATAGGTAGTCTATCAGCACCGTCATTTATCATCAACATTGAGATCAATTTTACATCAGGCAGTTATGCAATTTTCCCCAGCTACACTGCCTTTTTCCGTCATCTCTGCTAGTCATGGCTTTTCCAGCTAATATTAAATTTGTAAAAGTCACTTCCTTCAGGAAGTCTCCCTCTTTTAACTCTTGCTAGTAGATCCTATATTAAATCTGTGATAATAGCCGTAAACAATGACATAACTGGTATTTCTGCTATCAAGATATTTATATTATTTGTGGTTGTTAATTTATGCTTCTTAGAGAGTACCCCTGACCTTTCCCCAGTGGAGAATAATTGTGCTATATTGTGAAATGCCTTACGTGAGAGGCACGGCAAATGCACAAAAATAATTCTAGAACTTTGGGGAGGGAGCCTAAAAAGAAATCTTGTGGAAGAGATTTTATTAGAATTAGTTCTTAAAGTTTAATTATGAGTCGAGAAAGTAGTGATGAAAGAGAGCTTCCAACTATGAGCCAAAAGATAAATGGAGAGTAGCTGCGCATTTCATTTTTGCTGTTGTCACATGAATTCCAGTATTTTCTGGCTATTCCCTTTGGAAGTGGTAAATTTCTTAGCAAAGAAACCTTAATTTTATATGTTATTTATTACCCCCAAAGAGAAGCCAATTGAAATAAAATAAATATTGTTGTTGAGTATTTAGGGCCTAAGCAGAAGTTGTTCTTACAACTGAGAGACTGCTTACATTAACGCTAAAGATGGGAAAGCGAGCGTGGAAAAACCGTGTGCAGACAGGAAGTAAAAGGAAGCCCTCTCCTTTCTAGACTGTTTCCCTTATGTGAGCTCCAATCTACATATCTTAAAGAATATACTGCCGTCTAGTTCATACTCACTCCTAGTGGCCCGGTATCGGACAGGGCAGCACTGCCCTGTGAGTAGTCTCCGAGGCTGTAACTGTTTGTGTGAGAAGAAAGCCCCATTTTTCTTCCCGAGAGAACATAGTTTGTGTTAAACAATACAACCAAACCAAGTGCCATTGAATATATGTCAAAGCAGAACAGCTCAATAGGCCAAATGAACTATCATCAAATCAATGCCAACTCATTATGACCCTGTAGGACAGTATAAAATTGCTCCCTGTAAGCTTCTGAGACTCTAACTGTTTATGGGAGTAGAAAAGCTAGTCCTACCCCCTCGGGGAGATTGGTGGTTTCCAACTTCAGAGCTTTTGAACCATAGCCCAACTCATAACCATTACGCCACCAGAGCTGTTTGACCTACTCAACAGGGCTCTCAGCAACAATGTTGTTTGGGAATTAGCTCACCAGTCCTTTCCCTTGAGGTGTCTCTAAATAACCTCCAACTTCTAATCTTTCGGTTAGCAGTGACACACCACCAGAGACTCCTAGCTGTGTGATTTCATAATAGAGAATCTATTACATAAAATTAGCTTTTTATTTTATTTTTTTCCCAATATATATTTAGCTGTCCAACATGGCTTGATTAAATATGTGCAACTGTGGAAACTGGGAGATGAGATAAGACCTCATGGTGTTGGCACCACCCATGGAAAGGGAGCTAGGATCTTCTGGTTTATGACACACACCCTCATCTACTCCTTCTCGTGCTACAAAGTTCTGGGTTTCGTTTTTCTTAAAGAGGTTCATTCCTTGAAGAAGTCTTTTGAAGAATGCCAAAGCTACTGAGTTAAGGTCACAAGGGGGTATTGCAACAAAATTCATGTCATACAATTTTATAAAGCTGTATAATTCCATAATGTAGCTATTCATGTTGAGGATAAAAATTATAATACAGGAAAAATGTGTGCATAAAATATTTTTAAGTATGTATTTCACAAATCTTGTATGTTAATTATAGAGAAAAACATAAAATCACTAATACAGAAAAAATAATTTTTCATAAGCCTTTATATTTATATGCATGTTGTTATTATTGTTGTTAGGTGCCCAAGTTGTTTCTGACCCATAGCAACCCTATGTACAATAGAATGAAAAACCACCTAATCCTGCACCATTTTTACAATAGTTGTATTTGAGTTCATTGTTGCAGCCATTGTGTCAAACCATCTGGTTGCTGCCCTACTACTCTAACCCTTCTAGAGACTGATCTTTCCTGACAACATGTCCAAAGTATGTGAGGTGAAGTCTTGCCATTCTCACTTTTAAGAAGCACTCTGGCATCACTACTTCCAGGACAGATCGGTTTGTTTTTTTGATAGTCCACGGTACTTTCAAGACTCTTCGCCAACACCGTAACTCAATGCATCAATTCTTCATTGGTCTTTCTTATTCAATGGCCAACTTCACATGTATATGAGGCAATTGAAAATACCATGGCTTGGATCAGACTCACTGTAGACCTCAGAGTTACATCCTTGTTCTTCAACACTCTAAAGAGAACTTGTGTAGCAGGTGTGCCCAAAGCAATATGGCATTTGATTTTTTGACTGCTGCATCACGAGCATTGCTGTGTATCCAAGCAAGATGACATCTAACAACTTCGATCTTGTTGCTCTGTTTGGTAAGATATTCCAGCATGTACTTAACTTTTGTGGACAGCTTGCTTTTCTTTCTTAGTACAGATGTTCCTCTCTCATCAGCAATTGCATACTGATTATTTGTGATGGGGCTTTACCATGTGATTAGATGGAAAGACTCCCCATCCACAGATTTAAATGTGTCTCTGATTAGTTTAAAGCTATCAGCATTTCCACCCTTTACCCCTATAACTGGTCCAAGAATGAGCATAAAATAATTCGAGTCAATGAAATATAAGAGATCTCTGGAGAACAGAGACTAACAAAATAAACAAAAATTCCTCTCATTTTGTGGATAGTGTTAAATGTGGTGAACTGAAATGGTTCTTCTCCCCAGGCCTCTGTAACTCCCACCAAATGATTGGTTGTGGCCATACACAGAGGGTATATGAAACCCTAATGGGAGGGATTGGTCAGTTTTAGTTGCTGGTCTCCTGGCTATGACTAAATAATAATTTATAAATTATCAAGGGTTCGTGAGGGAGGGGTGGGGGAGAAGGGAGGGAAGGGGAAAAATAAGGAGCTGATGCTAGGGGCTTATGTGGAGAGCAAATGTTTTGAGAATGATGAGGGTAATGAATGTACAAATGTGCTTTATACAATTAATCTATGTATGGATTGTGATAAGAGTTTTATGAGCCCCCAATAAAATGATTTTAAAAAAAAAGAATGAGTCACGTAAGAAGTAGGAATAGATAGTTCCTGTTACCACCAAACAAGAGTCATTTGTCTGAGATCCCTGCTTGAAGTGGCAGAAGTAGTAGAGGCCATCCTACACTGATATCAGAGAGAGAAGAAAGGAGCTGTTCTTTGTCAGTGGTTTGTTGTTGTTGCTGTTTTGTTGTACATTGTTGCTTGGTTTTGCTCTGTCTTGTTTTTGTGCATGTTGTTGTCTCCGCAGGTCTGTCTGGATAGGAT
>NW_022103904.1:7009371-7010462 GCF_000313985.2 Echinops telfairi
TAAAATGATTTTAAAAAGACAGAGCAGAGGGCCTATTCCCGAGACCATGAGACAATAATGTGGAGAGACAAGCAGGCCACTTGACCAACAGAGGCAGAAGCCAACGGACCACTTGGCTGAGAGTGACTACTGCTTCGGAAAGGGGACTGATGCAGATCAATGCATTTGTACTGCTTACAGGTCTAACTTGTGGCAACCTGTTTATTTCACTAATAAACCCCCTTAATTGTGAGTTTTAGCTCAGAGTTCTGTGCGGTCATTGCAAAGGATTCTTGAAGCCAGCATGAAAGTAGAGTGCTATGGGAGGAAGGATCGACGTCAGAATCGGGGAAAGGAGCAAGGAAAGTGGAAGCCTGACTGACTTCTGTGTCATCGCAATTGGCATTGGGCTCTTGAGGGGTTGGATTCTCCTTCTGCCTTGTATAGCCAGGGGAGGTCAACTGTGTCCTTGGACCCATTTTCTCAAATGAAAACCTGAACTTTTCCTCCTTCTCTTGAGCCAATAGAGTAGTGGATCACAGAAGTTCTGGATAGCATGATGCCGTTATCATGAGAAAAGATTTAGTCACAGTTAGTCACAGTTTCATCTTTATTTTCTTTAAACTTCAATTTTGTTACTTCCAAAGCAGGGACAAGAAAACATACCTATAAACTTATGGGGAGAATATAAGGAGTGTATTTAATAGCAAAGTATTGTTAGATTGGGGTGTTGGGAGAATAAAGGCAGATACAGAAGAAAGGAGAAAGGGAGAGAGTGAGGGATGTTGAGAGGTTTTGTCAAAAAAACCCAAACCAAACCCATTGATACAGAGTCAATTTCAACTCACTATAGAGCAGAGTAGATGTGTCTCACATGGTTTACAAGACTGTAATCTTTATGTAAAGAGCCATCATAGTAATTTGTTGGACTGATAACTACAAGGGCTACAGGTTGAAACCAGCAGCCACACTGTGGGAAAAAGATGCAGCTTTCTACTCCCATAAAGATTTACAATTTCAGAAAGCCACAGGGACAGTTCTAGCTTGTCCTATAGAGTCACTATGAGTCAGAATCTTCTTGATGGCAGTGAGTTTGAGTTTTTGAACTTGAA
>NW_022103904.1:7010801-7011808 GCF_000313985.2 Echinops telfairi
TAAGCACTGAGCCACCAGGCCCTCTTCTTGACACACTGGGTAGAAACTGATGGTGTTAGAGCTTGAATCTTTTGGGTATGGCATTGTGGCAGTAATGTAATCTCCTGTCAACTTGTGAAGGGGTGGAGTTTAGCCTGTCAATCAGGTCATAGCCAATAATGCTTCTTTGTGGACATGGCTTTCTCCTGAGGATTCTGGGAACTCCTGTGTTCCTCCCCGGAGGCAGGACACCCACACGCACTCTGTGACACATTCCTCTTAAATAGCCATAAGGAAACGTGCTGATAGAGCTGGAGCCCTGGAGCTGGAGGAGCCATATGGAGACCCACACCAGTGCTGAGATGCTTCTACCAAGACTGGAGCCACAAGACTTTCCAACCACTGGCCTGTGATCTTCCTGCAGTCTGCATCATTGCCTGTGTTGTGTGAGTCTGAAGAGGAGTTTACAGACTAGTATTGAACATATGGACCAATATCGAACTTATGGACTTGATCTGGCCTGGCCTAGGATATTTTCTCAATATACAATTACTCTTTATATAAAGCTCTTTCTTACACACATATGAGTGTCTCCGGATTTGTTTTTCCAGTCAACACAGACTAACACAGGCATCAAGGAAAATCAGTTCCCTATTACAGCATTCTCAAATTGGATGTGCACACAAATCACTTTGGTTTCAGTTTCTGCCTTTCTAACTTGCTCCCAGATGATACTTCTCTGTTAGTTGGTGAAATACATGGGTATCAATATTGTAGAATACCCATGATTTAATGTCAAGGATTTCATTTTGCTTGGATCCACAATCAATGTTCATGGAAACAGCAATAAAAAAATCAAGCAGTGTAATGCATTGGGTAAATTTGTTGCACCTCTTTACAGTGCTGAAGAGTAAATATGCTGCTTTGAGGAATAAGGTGGTCTTGAAACAAGTCATGGCATTTTCAAGGGTCTCATGGGCATGTTAAAGTTGGACAATGAATAAGGGAGCCTACAGAATAACTAATGC
>NW_022103904.1:7011908-7013232 GCF_000313985.2 Echinops telfairi
TTTGAGGAATAAGGTGGTCTTGAAACAAGTCATGGCATTTTCAAGGGTCTCATGGGCATGTTAAAGTTGGACAATGAATAAGGGAGCCTACAGAATAACTAATGCCTTTAAATTATGGTTTTGACTAAGGGTATTGGAAGTACTATGCAAAGAAAATCTGTCTTGAAAGAAGTAAAGCCTGAACGCTTCTTCAAAGTGAGGCAAGACTTTATCTCGAGTGCTTTGTACATATTATAAATAAGGCCCAGTCCATGGGAAGTGGTATCATGCTTAGTAGAGTGTAGGTTCAGTGAAAAAGAGGAAGCCCATCAATGAGATGGGCTGATCCAATGACCCCAACCATAGGCTCAAACATAACAATTGTACACAAGGCCGCTTTATGTTTGGACCAACTTGATGGCACCTCACAACAAAAAGCCTAGTGATCAACTTTACTGAACTGATGAGTTTCCCTAGAAAATCTCTCTCTGGTCTTCCAATAAGGGGGCGGCTCACTCAGAGAAGTCCTAGATGTGCTCAGATGTGTTTGGGGTGTGTGTGTGTGTGTCTGTGTGTGTGTGTGCTCACTCTATAACAAAAGGAAAAAAGCTTAATTATGGGAGGCAAAGGGGGTGTTCACAATCACATCTTCTTATCCTGCAGATCTTAAGTGGAGAGTCCTTTACTATGGAACTCAGCTCATAAATCAGAGAGCACCGGGGAAACCATGAGGCAGGCCTGGGTGGAGGGTTGCTTGGGTGGGAAGATGGGAAGTGGAAGACTCTCGGAGTCCTCAATTCTCACCATTGTTGGATGTTCACACCTCACTGCAGAGGAAACAGCTTCATCTGCGGTTTCCTTCCTGAGTCCAAGAAGAGCACCTTGCCTCTGGCAAACACGGTGGGCAAGGAGGTGAATTGTTTCCCATTGGCAAACATTTTCCATGTGGCCAGAATCCAATTCCCGGGTTCTGCACACTCAAGGTGAAATTGAAAAGCAGTAGATTTGAAGTCAGAAGAATTGGATTCCATTCAGAGATCTAGGATTGCCTGCTTAGGCTCTTCAGCAAGTTATACAAACTTTATATAATTCAGATTATACATCTGCAAAATGATGATCAAATAGCACCTGCTTTCTATCAGCACTTCTTCTAAGGATTTAATGAGAAAATGTGTGAAATACAGGGCAAGATATGACAAAATAACAATTTAAAAATTATCAAGGGCTCATGAGGGAGGGGGAAGTGGAGAGGGAGGGGAAAAATGAGGACCTAATGCCGGGGGCTTAAGTGGAGAGGAAATGTTTTGAGAATGATGAGGGCAATGAATGTACAAATGTGCTGTAC
>NW_022103904.1:7014083-7029601 GCF_000313985.2 Echinops telfairi
TATATATATATATATATATATATATATATATATACACACACACCTTTGTGAAACTATCTAGCAATAACTGTAAGACATCAGAAATATATGTCACTATAAAATTTGGAAAATTCTGAACTTGGAAAAAGAAGCAGGTGAAGTATGTCATATTGTCCTAAATAAAGTTCTCTATTTTACCTCTCAGGAATCTCATATCCATTGCCATGGATACAAGAACTGTCAGGCAAAATTCATGATGAAAGTGTTTATTAAGGAAGTTAAGTTGTAATACCGGGGTGAAATGCTCAGAGTTGAGTGGTTTTTCAGGATATGTTACAAACTTCTGTCAAGTCTGCTAGTAAATGTCCAAAGGGCATACCAGTCTGCTATATGCCTCAACTCAGGCATTCAGCAAACTCCGTTCTGTGAATTAAGTGCCCAGTACCCTACTCCATTGAGTCTAAACGCAAAGGCAATCTGCTTCACTTGTGTGGATCAGCAAGTCCAACTTCCCAATTAAGTGCCCAGAGGCATTCCACTCTGCAAGCCAACCTCCTGCATAAAAGCACCCAATGTAATTTTCCCTGTGGGTTAGAAAATTCATGACTGTTCCATCCTCTGGATCTCGATGCTGCTGTTGCTCCTCCTCTGATGCTGTAGCCTGGATCCAGGAGATTCACAGGGAGGCTCAGGGAACCACAGGTCTAGAGGACGTCCTTCACTCCTGGCTCTTGTGGGTAATGTGACTCCCTCCTCTGGTTGTGCAGTGGTCACTCATTGGGCTGTGATGTGCATGACTGAGAGTTCGAAACCACCAGCAGCTGCTCGGAAGAAAGACTGGACTTTCTACTCCCATAAACAGTTATAGTCTTGGAAACCCACAGGGGGTCACTATGAGTCAGCATTGACTCCATGGCAGAGAGGTTGTGGGGTTTTTTTGTTTTGCTTTGTTTTGTTTTTACTTCTCAGAGGGCTCATTTTATACTCAGCAGGATGGCACTCTAGGGAATCCTCTTTACAACTAATCACAGTTGAATCCTATCTGTATCTTCCTTTGCTTTTTCACTCCACACATGCAGGGAAAGATCATTTGGAGGCGTTAGAGATTTTCAAGTCAGTCATCATAACCTTCTGAACTGATTTCTTTTTTTTAATTTAACCTGCTCAGCAGATACCTTTGGAAGCTGCTGTTGTGCTTGGCCTTGCTCTCGGAATAATATTGGGAAACTTAAGACTTGTCCTCATAATGTTTCCCCCATACAATTGTCTTTATTGACTATGACCTTCTTTAAGACTGATAGAAAGATCAGCTCTTTGAACTAGCTAATCTTTGTGTAGGAGCCCTGGTGGTATAGTGGCTATAGCCTTTCCACTCCTATAAACTCTTAAAGTCTCGGGAACCCACAGGGGGTCACGAGGAGTCAGCCATGATGACAATGAGTTTTTTTGAGTTCTCACTTTTGTGGAGGGCTTTTGGCACCCATGGAGCCAGAATCTTGTTAAGGTCCAGATGTTCACTTAAAAGTAAAAATGCTGAACTACGTGAAGTCCCCATTCCAGTAGCTATTGCATCAAAGATACTTCTATGGTCTTTCACCAGTTTCTGGACTTCGGTCACAGCCTGTTCATTGATAGAGACTAATGGTTTTCTTTTTCTTGGCTCATCTTTGAGGTATGCCTGACCTTCCTTAAAATACTTGACCCAACTAAAAACTATGCTTTTATGCGGGGATGATTTTAGCATCCCTATCAAAGTGTTGCAAAGCTTCAATGATTTGGAAAAATATTTACTTAAGTTTTATTAAAAGTTTGACATTAGCTCTGATCTTGAAATTGTTTTTATTTTCAGTGGCACAAAACATTTTTTAAGGCACACTCCTGAGAGGTGAGTAAGTACATTGCGGACAAAACTTGTCTGCACCACCCACTGATCACAGAGACGTGTTTCAACATGTGTTGTTTGGAATAAGCATGTGCATGTGGATCTCTAAGAGCAATAACGGTTTACTTTATCTCATACAAACCGCGGATTTCTACTCACTCATCAAGAAGAGATAGAGACAAAGAATCTTTCTATGGTCTTTTACTCCCTCTGAACTCTGAAAGCCTGCTGAGGCTGGGCTCCAGCCAACAACCTCAGACCCCAGGGACAAAGGTCCGGTGCTAGCTGTGAGCTGTATGTGGTTAAGTCTACATGCTAAAACTTGCAGTTATAGGTAATCACCTGAAACCTACGGATTTTTAACTTAACGTGAAACTATACTTGCTAATTCTCATTTTTTTGGTTCTAAACATTCATTATGAAGTCTCGTACCCATCTCTTATGATAACATCTTAACTATAAGCCATATGCGTTCATGCATGATGCTGTTGAGTATCTCTCTATTCATTTCTAAGATTAAAATCATATACGGCATCAACTTTCAAAAAACAACCATTAAAACCAAGTAGAGTTCAGATTTACTCTGTCCCACGTGGGGTTGCTATGAGATCAGATGTATCACACCTAGCAACTGATAGTTAACTCTACTGCAAGGAGGGATACCCACTGGGGATCGCAGAGAAAACAATGCATAAGCTGCTCATGGAAATCCAGCCTCTTCAGTGCACCAAGATCGTTCATATAGTGTTGTGATTTATGCCCTCAAGGTCGAAATGCAGAGCAGGTCCCTAATGTAAAACGTGATTGCCCACTGGTGGTGTGAAGCATTTAGCTTGAAGTTGAAGGGATCTTAATTTAGTAAAGCAAATTTGGGCACTAGGATGGAACGTAGTTGCTTCCATACCACTGTTGAGAGAGAATATGTCTAAACTCCAAAACTAGGAAACGAACAAAGAAAGTCTCCCCCCTTGATAGGAGTTACATGCAATCTGGAAACCTGCCAGCCTCCTACCACTGGTCTCTCCCGACTCTTTGGTCCAGGCCCGCTTTCTGAAGAGTCTGTGCTATGATAGGCTTCTTGACGTTTGGGGAGAAGCAGAAACCATGCAGAAAGCATTAACATGTAAAGGAAGAGGTCTCATCAGAGTAGGAAGCCACTTTTGGTCATCAAGTACTTTTTGTCTCTTAGTACACGTGACCCAATATTCTCAAGACATTCCCTTAAACATCAGGCACAGTATGATTCTGACAGACGACGAAATGGAGCATGGTGAAAGTGGAGGACAACTCATTTCTAGGTTCATGGAATAGAAGCAACGAGGAAGCAAGCGGATCAACGCCTTCTTCAAATGACTCTTTCATTTCACTGTTGTTGCTGTTGGCTGCCATTGAGTCGGTTCTGACCCATAGCGACTTTATGCACAACAGAACACAGCACGGCCCACTCCTCTGCCATCTTCACAGTAGTTCCCTTGTGTGAGCCCATTGTGGCAGTCACTGGTGATCCGATCCTTGGGGGTTTACCTCTTTTCATTGTCCCTCTACTTTAACAAACAGGGACTGGTCTCTCCTGACAACATGGCCAAAATAGGTACGACGAAATCTTGCCAACCTTGTCTCTAAGGAAAACTCTGGCTGTATTTCTTCCAAGACAGATCAATTTGTCCCGTAAGCGGTCCATGAAACTTTCAATATTCTTCCCCAGCACCGCAATTCAAATGTCTCAATTCTTTGAATCGAATTGAATTTCACCATTGGTTTCTTCTCAAATGTTATGCTCTCTTTGTATATATTTTTGGACATCCATTAAACAAGTAGCGGCCTCCTCCAAGATACGAATCCACATCATTCCCTCATCTCCTCTACTATGTCAGCACTTAACATCCTACACAAGTCTCTAGCACCCAGTTTTCTCTCTTTCAACACTATAATGTAAAGTTTCATGAGAATTTTCATCACTTTATTTACTATTATATCTCCACCACTTAGAATGGCATGAAACATACTATTTATGACTATATGATTTCTTGGTATCAGTGTTCCTGAAAGGTAACACCTTACATCCTTTGACTTTTCTTATACCTTCTTCTTCTTTTCCTCACCTCCTTCAGTGTTGTCATCAACCTGTTTTCTATTGTCATGGTGATAATGATGATGATCATCATCATCGTGTAAAATTGGTTTCATTTATACACATGGAGACTTTGAAAACCCAAGACTCTCTGATGACGGCTTCTGGTGACACACTGCTTCACAGTGTATGTTTCTTTCTAGGACATTTATGAAACGGAACCATTTCAGGTGGATAAAAGTCCTAAAATTGCTTTCTTAGTGATATACCTTAGAGCCAATTATCAGGTGTGCTGACAATTGCCTTACTGTGGCATCATTGCAGGAAACATGTCCTTCTAGTAGGAGCAATTTTGTCACTGAGAGGAGAAATACCTGTGGAAACTGTACCACCTAAAGTAGGTACCCAACTCTTTTTGGAAGAATGCATGGATGAAATCCCCCTCACTACTCTCCTTTCCTCTCCTATGTTGGTGGCTTGAATTTTGAGGATTTGTGGTAGAGTTAACTCTGTGTCCACACTTCTTTCTGAAGCCCAGCTGTCACTGCAGCCTCTGTCTTCCTGTACATAAAACATTCCCCATGCATCTGGAGATTCTAAGAAAGGACCCCGGCAGTCTGTGCATGAAATTTGCAGCACACTGCTTCTGCACCTGTGGGCTGAGCTATCTGTTGGAGCAGGGGGATTTGACCATCGAAGGCCGTGGTTCATTGAGAGCCTGTCCTTTTTTCTTTTTAAATCATGTGCATGCTGCAAGAGTTGGACACCTCTGCCTACTGATGGCTTAGGAATGTGCCTTAAAGCCAAGTCTAGCCAGAATTCTAACTTGAAGGAGTCAGTGGGGACAGGGTAACTCACCATAGGGTTTATGCCAACTTTCCATCCTAGAGTTTCGCCATTTTTGTGTTTCTGAAATCGAACCAACATGGAAGATCTTTTGTGCCAAGAATGACCATAACAAGGGGCTTGGGGTTTCCACCGGAGGTTACTTTAAATGTCCCACCTTCCTTCAGCTCCTCATATAGAGTGCATTACATTTCCTCAGGCAGCCTCGCCACCTTCCTAGCCTCTGGTTGAGTATGGGGAGGAGCAAGGGGAAGCCAAGCTATTCTCTGTCATTGCTCAGCATTAGCCACCTATAATCAATCATCCAATGAGTGAGGATTTAAGACAACAATTGAATTAGGAAAGTACTAATTCCAACTGTCAATGATTCCAACTGTTAATGTAATGAGTCAAATACAGAATAATCTTTCCACTTCATTTTCTGCAGGTGCCCAATCCAGTATAACAATTCCATGCTAAGCCAGCCTTGAGCCAGGCAGCTGGGACCCCATTCAAGATAGCTCATCTGAACCCTTCTATGGTTTATATCCTTGATCTCAAACTGCCGGGCCTCTACCCATATCAAACTCCGTCTCTTGTAGGAAATGTATTCTCTCAGCCTCTGACACTTGTCTATTGTCCTCTCACCCACCCCACACATCCAAACAGCCATGAAGTACTGCTGAGTTAATGCTTGTCATTCATATCTGTCACCACCACCTGCCTGCCTTTACCACCAGCCCTCACCAACACTGGCCTGGGCCCTTGCGGGAGCCTTCATTTGTCTCTGCTGTAGCCACCGTTGTAGGCTGTTTCATAATGGTATGTGAGGGAGATGCCAGGAAGATGAAGGAGGTGTGGGTTCTTCCTCACAGGGTATATGCTCCAGCAGAAGGAAAGTTAAAACAAGAGATCCAGGAAGGTAAAGCATATTAGGAGACTGATTATGGAAGCAATTGTACAATTCTGTTTCACGTGATTGAACTATGGAATGATATAACCTAAGTGTTAACTCCCAAGTTACAGCAAAAAAAAAAAAGCATAGATCTAGGAATTGGTTTTGGGCTTGCACTAAATCCTAGGTCCAAATTAAGAACAATTAGTTCTTACATCATGGCCCTGCTTGATATTGACCCTCAGGAAGGGAACACAGATTATATGGGTGCTATAGCAAAATGTAGTGAAGAATCTAGATGGTGCCTGGCTATCGGATAAAATACCATCTGGGGTCTTAAAGGCTTGTCTCTAAACCAGCAGCCATGTAAGTCACATGTCAACTAAGTCCACATGGACAAAGCACACCATCATCAGTGACCGAAGGATTGAAATCCATATAATCCGAAGGTGACAGAGGGTTTAGTATCAGAGCCTAACTTGTGAGAATCCACTGTGCAGAAGGCAATGGATGACAGTGGGAGCCCAAGATTCATTTATAGAACTATGTAGGAAATAATCCTCTGGAGAACTCCCCCCTTTCTAAAATCGAGGGAAGGGAGCAAAGTGGTATAAACAGAGTGCTTGGGAAAGAGGACCATAGAAGATCAAAGACATAAATCTGACTTGAACAGTTAAACTTTTGTCAAGTAGATTTCCCCCTATGCTGTGGTCTGGACCTGATCTGGTTTGGAAATTTTTGTGTATTTTTGGTTTATTTTGTTTTCTTCCGTTTTTGTTTGTTCATATTAGGGTGCATCTCAAGGTGTTATGTCAATGGAGATCACACTCTTAAAGCTGTTACATGCTTTTCCTTTTTTGGTATATGAAACCTAGGATCGATGAACCTATAGGGAAAGCAAGTAGAATAAGGGGCTCAGGGCTCAGGGGTACAGGGATGGAGGTGGGTAAAAGGGAGATGATGTCAAGAAAAAGAATATTTGGAAACTGATTGCGGCAACGATTGTACATTCTACTTGACATGTTTGAAATTTGGAGTGATATATGTGATATAATAATATACATAATAGAAACACATAAATGGGATAAAAAAGTGACCCTTGATGACATTTTACTTCAGCACCTGAAAGGAATTCAGCTCTTTCTTGCCAGACCTGGGAACTCACCACTGACTTGTATGTGGACATGGTTAGGTGGTCAGAAAACAGGAAGTGGGGAGCTGTGGGGGGCGGGGAGGATGGGGAGGTAAAGTAAGAGAAGAAAATAGTGCAGGGGTTAAGTGAAAAATGATGTTCAGGAAAAAGTGGTGTTTCAAAGCAGAATATTTGGAGGAAAACATATATAGGTGAAAATGTGGATTTTCTACTATCCATGTGACTATATTGTTTGTAAGGCGAGCTTCTTCTATTTTCTTGCTTATAATAAGTTATCATGAAAAGGTATTATTGGTTGGTTGTTACTATTTCATGCTTCTCTGAGAGTGTGTCCCTACCCCTTCCCTACCCAGCCCTACTTTCTACCCCATTCTACCCAAGGCAGCCAGAATCCTCAATCTAATATAGGAATGTAATCTGGCCCTTCGTTCTCACATGCTATTCTTTGATCATACCAGACAGTCCATGCTCCCCACCCCCCACTTTTGCCCTGCACATACATGCCCACAAATGTGGTATCATGATTTTGTGTCTTTGTTCACTCTGAAATTTCATTCCTAACTTATTTTACTTTGAAAACATTTACTTCTCAAGACTTAGATAAGACTTTATCTCATGGAAGTCTTCTCAAATATTTAGCTAGGATTGAAGCTCCCTCTCATTCAGTTTATACATTTTCATGTGATATTGATATGATCTATTTGAAGACATCATTGTCCTAAACCCCTAGAGAGCAGATTGTACCGATAGTCCTAAGGCAACTCTTAGAACAAAATAAAAAAAAAACATGATCAGCCTTCATTTCTCCTCAGACCAGTTCTCATAGCATTGGTCCCTCGATTGGATCTATTTCCTACTTGACAATGAGGCAGACTATCCCTCTGGTGAGGTGGCCATCATGTGTTGGTGAAAATCTCTCCAAAACCAACCAACTACGACTACAAGTTCAATTTCAGCCTGGGCTTCTCAGTGGCCTCTTTGCCCTTGTAAGAAGCTTTTACAATGAGCATTGAATCCTTGATATAAATTATGGATGGCAAGAAAGGAAGATATCTGAAGATGATATCAAAATTATTATTGTGGCAGTTAGAGGCGTCTATCAAATACTATCAAATGGAGTAGATACTTGCCTTTAGAATTTCAGAGAGATTGGACATATTTATTGCATTACTGTTAAATATGGAAGGCATGTGAGGCCATGGGCCTGGGTGAAATAAGTAAGTCAAAGAGTACAAGATGGAGCAGAATGGGACTATAAGGGAGCTCTTGGGGTGGGCACGTCAACTTTTAAAGTTTAATTAGAGGAAAGCAGGTGAGGGGACAGTCAAATTAGGAGACGGTGTTGTTACGGAAGCCCATCATGAAGCCAGGTCAAGTGAAAATTCCCTCAAGTTTACTGAGACATAAGGGGATGAAACAGGTCATCAAGAGATGAGGTAGCAAGAAGGTCTTTGATAAGCTTGACCAAGGCAGATTCGGAGGTGTGGTACCAACAGAAGTCATATTGGGCCGAGTTGTGGACAGAGTAGGAACAAGTCCCCCTAGAAGTCTGGCGACAGAAGACTAGCGAGCAGAAGAGTGAGGAGGTAATTGGAGAGGGTGGTGGAGACAAGGCAGAGCTATTTCCAGGTTGCATGTTTATGTGATGATGGCAGTGATCCAGGAGAAAGGAAGAACTTTCTTTATCAAAGGCAGAGATAGGTGTGAAAGCCCCGTATTTGAAAGGACATCAGAAAGGAGATCTGAGGGTATCGTTGGAACGGTTACCATGACCTGTGCAGGGGGAGCTGGAGCCGTACCTCAGGAGGGAGGACAGGGAACAGGCAAGGCAGTAATATGAAAGCTCCTGCCTATATTCTCATTTTCTCCATAGTGAGGCGGCGGCAGCAGCTTCAGGTGGAGGTGGGAAGGAGGCAGAGAAAGTGATGACTGCAGAATGAGAAGTAGTTGTCTGGGGCTGTGTAAAAGTGAACATAAAAGGGAAATGCCCAGCTAAGCAGGAAGGCTGGCAGTGTGGACCGTACATGTGAGGACTGTGGATGTACATGTTATGTCTCCATGCAGCCGAGGAAAGTGTGTGCCCAGTAATGCTTGGCTCTGTGGGAACAAAAGCAGTAGCTATTATGACAGAATGTCTGACATTAAGACCAACTACTATTTGCCCTTGATTTGCATGGCTTGACACTGAGCCTGGTGATGATAACCAGAATGGGGAAAATGACAGGCGGAAGCCCTAGATTGGGAGACTTAGACGAGATGCACAGGCCCTTTCAGGAGTCTGATGGGTGAGACTAGACTATCAGCAGGGACTACGGAGAGTCACACATTCAAAGAGGCCCAGGTATCCACCATCTTCCTGTGGGGTGCCACCATCTTTGAAGCTCTGCTTTAATGGTATGTACAATTTCTCTGACTTTGAAGCAATTAAGCCAAACTCTCAAAGCCCAAACCAAACCAAAAGTTTATTGCCATCAAGTTAATTCTGATGCTTAGTGGCCTTATAAAACAGCGTGGAACGATCCCTGTGGGTGTCCAAGGCTGTCACTGTACTAAGGTGACCAGACGTCCCGCTTTTGGTGGAACAGTCCCGATTTTTAACAATTTTTCCCACGTCCCGCGGCATTTTTAAAAAGTCCAGAATTTTGGAAAGAATGCACAACAAGCTAGGGTATATGGTTTTCAGCTGCCGTGTGACTATTTGGCCAGGATATGAGTTTTATCAATGGTGTCCCGCTTTACCAATGTTAAAATCTGGTCACATGGCCTTCTCTTTCTCCCGCAGAGCAACTGGGGGTTTTGCGTTGCTGGTTTTGTGGCTAGCAGGGCACGTGTAATATCTATGCCACTAGGGCTCCTAAAAAAAAGAGAAAAAGAGTCAATGCTGACTCATAGTGACCCCGCTGCTTGTGGGTTTCCAAGGCTCTGTTTGCCGGAGTTAGATAGCTCAGTCTTTCTCCCGCGGAGCTTCTGGTAGTTTCAAACTCCCAACCATGTGGATTGCGGCCCAGCATGAAACCATTAACACCACAGGGGTCCTGGTAGTAGAGCTCTTCGAGACCCTATATAGAGGCTGGAAATATTTGTGGGCACAGAGAGCCCCTTGGAGTGGCTGGTGGGTTGGACCCACCTACCTAGAAGTTACCAGTGCAGTGCTTATGAGCAGCCTGAAAAACATGTCTTACGCAGTCACCTTTACTTGCTGTAGATACAAATTTCAAAGCATTGGAAAGGCTTTGAACATTTTCTTGTACTCTAAGGGTAAATCAGAACCATGCACACCTGTTCCAACTGAACTACAAATTCTTAAGGACAGGAGCAGGTCTCATTCATAGCCCCGAGTCTGCCTTCATCAATAAAAAGCTGGTATGTATTTGAATGCTTACTGTTTTCGACATCTTAACAATCATGTTGGAAGTGTTTCCATTTATTCCATACAATTATTTTCTGAAGCATGTGCTATTATCCCTCTAGAGGAGACGCTTGAAGCACAGACACGTTAAGTAAGTTAAGCTCACACGGGTATTGCAGATACTGGGAGTGAGACACAAAAGCCCACATAATTTGCACCACTTTGTGTCACTGCTAGGATAAAATGAGCAATAGTAGGCAAAGGATGTAGTACACTATCCTGCGCACAGGTGTCATTCAACGAATGATAGCTAATCTCACAGATAGCAGCAATATACAAAGAGTAATTTCTATGCCAGTTTTTGGCCAAGATTAAAAGAGCTAGAATGCACGACTTCTGAACCTAGTACCTGAAATTTAACAAAGTTGAGGTCCTTCTACTCTGTTCCCCACCAAAAAATACAAAGGCAGTTTCGAAACCTATGTCCATGGTCATTTAATTACTGAAATTGTGTTCCCATGAGAGGCCACCTGGTGGTGCCACTAACAAGTATGTTTGGCCCATTTACCTTTAAAGCTTTCTCTCAGGTGCAGGTACGCAAACCCAAGCTGGGCCTTGAATGCGAAAAGAAGAGTTGGCACAAAGAAATCATCAGCTAGATAGAGAGATGAGCTTCCATTTCAAGGTTCTATATGGGCAAGAAGTGAAACAAAGAACTTGTCTGCCCAAAGCGACTGGAATTTGGTAAACTGGCCTCCGGAAAGGGCTAATGCAAATTTCTGTGCTGAAGTTAAATGAGGGAGAAATCTTGCTTGCTTTCTTCAAACGAAGCAAACCTCACAAACGGTTAAGGTCGTGGGTTGGGCATAAACAGTGGCATGAGCATGTAATGGTTATGCGTGCCTCCAGCACAGGTGAGGTGATGTCATGCAGGGCTGTAACTCCATCAGTTCTATGGCCCCTCCCCCAGTATTGGCCCAGCCTGAACTGTAATCTGATAGCGATCTATCTACCTGCGGATTCCATCCAGAGTCAGCCAATGAAAACAGCGAGTGGGGGAAGGACCATTGCCTCATAAGGAGACTATCCCTGGTATCTTACTGTGGACTCCACCTGCATTCCAGGCATTTCTCTCTGAATGGCAACCAACTCTTGTTTTTTAACCGTTCTTCCCTTCAGAGCAGTGATGTAATGCAATTGAGATCTGTTTCCCTGTATTCTATTTTCACCAACAGCTCCTTGACGGATATTCCAGAAAAGGTATCAACAAACCAAAAGCGCAAACCCGTGACTGTGGCATCAGTTCTGAATCAGAGTGTGTTAGGCTGCATTTTTTGGAGGGAAAAAAACAGGGACACGTGTCTAGGTACAAGAAAGAACTTGACCTCAAGAAAGAATTCTATATCAATAAAGTGTCCCGGCCAAGTCCAACTCAAGTCTATGGGTCCAATGATAACTGGAGAGTCTCAGCCTCACTCAGTGTGCAGTGGGTGAGAGAGGAGGCCCTGCGGGACACTGGGAGATCACAGGCATGTACTTGCCAAGTTGCAGGGATTGAAGGTTTGCAGAAACATGACAGGGCACCGCAGCTTCCAAGGTTGGCAGGCCACATGCGCTGCCAGCCCCAGAGCCAGACATAGCATGTAGGTATGCAGGAAGGCAAAAGGTAGAAAGAGAGAGATACTTTTTCAGTAGTCTCTCTTACTGCCCATACAATGAGGCATCATCAGGTTGTAACCTGTTTCATAGGTTGTACTCCCCTCATACTTCCACCTGGGTGCGTCAAGGTGACATAAACTCTCACCATCACACATACTATCCCGGTAGGACAGAGTGGCCCTAGCGCTGGGCTGTCAACGGGAAGGGAGCAGCTAATCAGGGCTTTTCTTCTATACAGTGGGTGGTGGGTCTCAACAGCTGATCTTTCCCGTTAGCAGCTGAGCCCTTAAGCACTGAGCCACTGAACAAGTAGAGGTAAAATTTTAAAATAAATCAATAAAAGCCCACTCCACCACATTCTAATCACCTCTGACTACTTTTTACTTCTTCTGCCATGTCCACCCCTGGCTACCCTTCTTTCTCTTTATTGCTCTCTAGAACACCCCCATAAAAGCCATCTGCATCTGCTTGTAGCTAGTGCAATTGAACTCCCTGAACACAGATTCCCATGAAAACTGAACAAAAGACGAGAGCAAGGCAGAGCCCGTTAAATGTCTCATTAGACTTTCTGTCTGATTCTCATTAGATCCACTGACTGCTTCTTATTAGGCCCATTACCTCAACTTCTTTCAGGCCTTGGATATGTAGGCCAGTCCTTATTGTCATGGTTAGTCAAGAAGATCCATTTCATTTATGCATAAATCTAATATGGCTTCTGAAAAGTCCCAGGCAATTTCTTTTGGCAAAATTAAGGTTGGACTTATTGTTATTTCTTGGGCTATTTGAAGCAAAGATGAACAGAAGAAAGAATTTTTAAATCCCAGTACAAAACCTTCAAACAATTCTGCAGAATTGGGACATTGTGAAAGAACTGTTATAGCTCAGAGACCAGCCCCAGGTACAAGTATCTGCATTTGGTGACATTGTGGGCAAACTCACAGTTACCGCGGGGTACGGAGGCAACCATTGCAGATGTAAAAAAGACATCCAGTAGATGGGGCATAGAAAAGGAGCACTGTCAGGGCCTATTATTAAGGTGTAACAACTATCCTCCGTACCCTCTGAGAACAGCTGTACAGTGTATTAAATTAAGATCCAGATAATAACATGGAAAAAATCCCTAGAGAGCTGAAGAGTTCACAAATGACGTGTGTGATGCGTTGCCCTTGTAAAAAGAAATCATTCTTCTTTCTAAAACAAATGCTTGGCCCTCTCCCTCCCCGGGGAAGAGTACTTCTGAGACAGGGCAGGCGTTTCATGGAACCTACAGATGACTACAGGAGTCTCCCAGTGGTGCAACTGGTTAATGGGCTCAGCTCCTAACTATAATATTGGGGGTGTAAGTCTATCTCAAGACTCCATCTTCTAAAAGCTTGGCAATCTACTGCCAAAAAAACAGCCTTTAAAACCATATGGCACATGTGGTGTCTCATGAATCAGAGTCAACTAGACAACAAGATAAAAGATTTTTAAAAAGACATTAGTGGTCATGACAATGACATGTCACCAAGTATACTTATCCCCAAGTGTAAAAGCAGATACTGACATGCGCTTGTCCCCAAAGCAGTAACGGAATGCATATTTTCCATTTTCTCTTTTTGTTCTTGTTTTCGGCCTTGATATGTGAGTCTTCTCATTTAGTGAATGTGATGTGGACCCAAGATGACCTGGAGAGTCACCTGGTGCCTAAAATCAGAGAGATGATTCACATAAGAAATTGCATTATTTTTCCTGGACAGTAAAACTTGATGGAGGAGATTTGGTAACCTTTGGAAAGAAAATATTTCCTCTTCAAGGGACTGTGTGATCTCTGTCTGAGAGAGACACGGAGAAGGAAGTCACATGGTCCAAGAGAAACATGCGTGAAATGTGATGCCATTGTAAGATTTGAAACTTTCCCTGCCCTGCTGCCCCGTGCCAATGGAAAGCAGAGGTGTCTCCATATAAAGCCCGTGTCTTTCAGGAAGCCAGGTGAGTCTTCCCCAGGGACGAGGAGGGTTCTGAGTCACCAGGAAGGCAGCAGGTGTGGTCCCTTTCAGAAGCGCTCCAGCTGCTCCTAACGCCTGAGAGAAACGGTCATTCTCCTTATAATTTGTGGAAGTTTGCAAACTCCGTTTTGGAGGCGGCACGGGAATCACATGTTGATCTTGTGCTATATGAACCATTTCAGTCAGATCAATAACATCACATATTTTAAGGTTATTAGAAACGAAAAACCCCAATAACCTACCTGAAGAGTTCCTGCTTGGCACAACTAATGAAACCTTTGACTACTAGCCAAAAGATGGGCAGGTCAAACCTACCCAGAAGTGCTTTGGAAGACATGGTTGTTGGTCTGTTTATAAAAGGTCAGAACCTTGACAACTTTCTGAAGAAGTTTGTCTGTGCACACATTTGTCACCAAGACTCATAAGTGAATTCATGGCAACTAAAAACAACAAGAAATAAATTCTGTACAATCAGACCCTTGAAGAGATTATTGGGTGGAATTTGCTGGTACGAAAGAAAATGGCCATTCCCCGTACGCTTTGATGAAGATTTGGGCTTCTGTCTTTGCTTTTTGTGAATATTATTTTTTCTTCCAGCATTGGCTTCTAAGCATGTTTCAGCATCTCTATGAGCAGGCCCTGCCCTTTGGGAAGCACTTTCTCTTTGGGGAACTTAATCTCTACGCATTGCAGGTACTGTGCATCCTGGATTGAAGCATTCATTCAAGCATCCCCTGCTCCAAAAGATTTTTGTCCAACTCACTCACAGAGTACGCTGTCTTATAAAGTTCTTCTAACGTTCCGTCTGACATTTATGTCTATAAATGGCATGCCTCTGTGGATTTATATCTGCAAGAGGCCACTGCATTGGTGCTGTAAGCCATGGATGGCTGTGGAGATGAGAAATATTTTGGCTCCAAATCTCTTTTGCCAAAAGCCCAGTTCAGAGACAGGCTAGACCAATGGGCTGAAAATGATCTTGGCCTTTCATGTGCTCTGTCCTATCCAAAGTTAAAGTGCAAGAACCCGATCTCCCAGAAAGGATTCATTTTATTGCCAACCATAGAGAATCACTGACAGGACTCATTAAAGAATTTGAATCTCATTCTCTCTTTTGTAGCTGACCCTCCACCAGGGGCTGAACTTGAAACAAAACCACACTGAGCCAACAAGATATAGAATGTGTGGCTCTTGGAAGAGGGGAAAGAGCTATGTACTCACAGGCTCCTCTTCAATCGAGAAGGCCTACTGCAGTGCCAAATACTTCACTTCTTTTTTTTTCAAGCAATGGAGAAAGCTTTAGGTTGCCATCAAAAATAATAAGTTTTGAAGTTTCTGAAAGTTACTCATTTATTGGACTGGACTTTCCACCCTTTCCTTAAATTCCAGGAGCCAGGTCAAGAGAGTGAGTTCTCAGGGAAAATTAAGCACTTTTGCAAAGGTGCTTAGAGAAATATGCTTGTTTCAGATTTCAGACTCTCAAGAGGATAATGGTTATTGATTTCCAAGCTTAGGACAATGATAAAGACTTCCAGATATGAATGGGCTTCTATGGAATCCAGCCAGTCTATCTGAAAGACCTCAAGCTGTAAATGCTTGGTCCCTACTTGGTTCCTCGGTGTTTACCCTTCTCATTCCTCTTTTTTCTTTTCTCCCCCTCCCCAGTCTTTGCTACATTTTAAAATTGTATCGTTTTGCAATCATGGTCATGACCGCC
>NW_022103904.1:7029701-7044931 GCF_000313985.2 Echinops telfairi
TGTCTGGAGCTTGGAGCAGGACTAGAAGACTGAGAGAGAACCTTCCTTAAGGGATCACTTGTCTAGAGGGGGATGTGCCTCTGTTGATACCCCCCCGAATAGCATTTATTGATTGAATATCTGGGTTAATTGAAAAAGAAGAACTATTTTAAAATTTTGAAATGATTTCTGAAAGTTACAGCTTAATTAGTGAAGAAGCAAGGTGATCTACTATATCTTCAATCAGGTCAATTAGACAATTGACATAAATTCAAAGAAAGAAGCTCAGGGACATTGCTGCAATTCTTTTTTCTTTTTGTCAATGTGAAATTAGAGATCCGTATTCTTTTTGATTAAGGAGAAAGATCACAAATGCTACTTTATTTTAAGATGTGCTTTGTTTCCATTTTAACTTTCATGAAAATAAATAGACTTCTTTGGCATAAAAGTCATTATATTAAAATGAAAAGTGGGTTTCCTTTCAAGATTTATTGTTACATTATTGATCAATCAAAATAATCCTGTTTGGTCACTTGAGATTGGCCTCATTGAAAGAGTTTTCTAAAAACATTTAACTTCAAATTAGTCGGGTCTTTTTTCTTTTTCTACTTGATTGGCATCAGTACATATTTGAAATCATTCCATATTTCGGTCACATCCAGCAGAACTGTACATTTGTTACCATAATCAGTTTCCAAGCAATCTTTTTTTCTCTTCTAAACCCAGAGTGAAGCTAAGTATATGGGGCCATTGAAGTTTCAGTGGTAGACTTCTTGCTTTCTAGGTGAGAAACCTGGGTTGGGCTCAATGTACTTCACATGCAGCCACCCCCTGTCTGTCTGTGGAGGCTTGCTGTGTTAGTCAGGGTAGGATAGAGAAACAAATGCATAGACACTCATGTGTGTATGAGAAAGAAGTTTATATACAAGAGCAATCAAATATTGAGAAAACGTCCCAGCCCAGACCAAATCAAGTCCATAGGTTTGATATTACCCCATATGTCTGATACCAATCCATAAAGTCCTCTTCAGATTCATGAAAGACATGCAATGATGCTGAATGCAGGAGGATCAAAGGCTAGTGGGTTGGAAGTCTTGTGGATCCAGTGGTGTTGTGAGCATCTTAGTGCTGGCAGTGGTCTCTATGTGGCTTCTCTGGCTTCAGAGGTCTGGTTGCATCAGGGTAGGTCCATGTGGCTTTTCCAGCTCCCAGGGCATAGCGCCATGTATCCTGTCAGTAGAGCATCTCCAAGGGAGTGAGCAGAGAGAGAGAGTGTGTCTCCTGCCTTCAGGGAGGAAATACAGGAGTTCCCAGAACCCTCAGGAGAAGGCCATGCCCACACAGGGGCCTCATTGGCTATGACCCAATTGACAGACTAGATTCCACCCTTTCACTCTTCATCCTTTCACGTTCCAAATTGACACCAGATTATGTAATTTGCCTATTACTATGATGTTGAAGAAGTTTCAGCAGTGTTTCCAGATCATGATAAACTAGGAAGGAAGGCCTGGTGATTTACTACTCTTTTTTTTCTTTGGATCACACCGGTCTGACTTGCAATTAATTATTTCAGTCTCTGAATGCTACTGTAACAGAAATAGCAAAAATACAAGGTTATAAAGAGCAGAAATGCATTTTCTCATACTTCAGAATGCTAGAAGTCTCTTTCTCTCTCAAACACACACACACACAGACACACACATGTGCACACTAACCCTAGAGCAGCGGTTCTCAACCTGTGGGTCGCGACCCCTTCGGGGGTCAAACGACCCTTTCACAGGGTCACCTGATTCATAACAGTAGCAAAATTACAGTTATGAAGTAACAACAAAAATAATTTTAAGGTTGGGGGTCACCACAACGTGAGGAACGGTAGGGTCACGGCATTAGGAAGGTTGAGAACCACCACTCTAGAAGAAGATACTTGGCATCGATCGCTCCAGCCTTCTCCAGTTCCTTGATGAGCTCTAGGAGTCCTGGTAGCACAGTGGGTTCTGTATTGGGACGGCATTTAAAAACCACCAGCTCATTAAAGGGAGAAAAAGAAGGCTTTTTGCTCCTGTAAAGATGTACAACCTCATATAGGATCTCTATGGGCCAGAATTGATTTGATGGTAGTGAGTTTAGTTTTGATCTGAGTTTTGACTCTCTCTAAGTGGCATGTATAAGGGTATTTCAAAAAGTTTGATTACAACTTCCATCTTTTCATTTCATTTTTCCACAACTTTTTTGCAGCCCCCTGGTATGCTTTCCCAATTTGGGCTAATTTGTTCTGTGCTAATTTGTTCTGTTCTGCATGTCACTCAGAAGTGATTGGGAACAGGATATACCCTGTACAGACAGGGTATCATTAGCATGCCAGAGAAACCCTTTCTTTAAAAGTAGGGATACATGCATTTTATTGAGGGCCACAACAATACCTAGTCCTAGGGTTGGCACAGGATAGGGCAGTATTTTGTTCCATTATGCACGGAGTTGCAAAGAGTTAGGGACTGACTCCTGGACAGATGACAACACACAATCAAAGTTAACCATACAAAAGCGTGTCTCAGTATAAACAAGAGTAGGTGTCAATTTGTGTGTTTTCCGAGTGGAAGCCCATGTGCTCTTCCGAGCCTGGCTGAGAAGGTTGGTCCTGTTGTGTGCACGCCTAGGATGTCTCCCAGGGAACCAGATGCAGTGCTTTGGCAATCCATCTACTTCCTCACTCTGGAGACCCAGTGTCAGTGCCAAATAAATTCTCTTGCAAGTGACCAAATACATAGCATTGAACTTTTGATGAAAGATTTAATGTTGGGTGTTCAATGGGATGAAACTATATTATGCAATCTCAGAAATATGCAAAAAGTAAGAGAAAGAAAAGGGAAATTAAAATTATTGGATTATTTGGCCATGAGAGCAGGCATGGAATTCACTTCTAAGTAAATGCTTTCATTACAATAGGATCTTGAAGGAATTACAAGTAAATAAAAATGAATTTTTTTTAAATCGCTGCTTTCAATTGTGTTAGGTAGAATCCACTGTTTTCTCTTCTCTTAGCAAAAATCTTGGAAATATTCCATAACTTACTGCTGACATTTGGTAATTAAAACTTAGTGTGGCTTAATTTAAGCCTTTAATTACCTATCCAATTTAAAGTGAGAGCTGTGACTGGCTGTTTAGAAAGATGGGGGTGGGGCAAAATCTGGCTCCAGATCCAAGCTAATCCCTCAGTCTCCTAAATCCAGGCTGTCCACTGTCTGGAGCTTGGAGCAGGACTAGAAGAATGAGAGAGAACCTTCCTTAAGGGATCACTTGTCTAGAGGGGGATGTGCCTCTGGCATTGCTGTGATTATGGTTTCCACATAAGTGATGTATTTGTGTCCTTGGGGGTGGGTGGGTAATGGTGTTACATTTCCTTCACCATCCTCAGTACAGCCTTGCCTACCATGGGGAACATCTCACACTGGATTTGGTGGTAACTGACTGAACCCTATTGCTTGAGCAACTCCACTGATGGTTGGAGTCATTTGAAGCTGCGGATCCTCTTTCAAATCATCTGAACATAGAAGAAAAATGGCATGGTCTGGGATCACCTTCTCTTCTTCAGTACTCTAGATCTCGTCCCTGGAAGTTCTAATACTCATGTCTTCAGAAGTCCCTAGACTAAAAGTGGGCCATAGTTCTTAGGGGAGCTTGATTCTGGACTTGCAGCCCTGTGCCACACCTGAGGGACATACATCAAGTTCCCCCATGAACTCTGGCATCTACTCTTCCGTTAAGGCACCCTGAGAGCCTGTGGCTCAGGAAGCTCAGAAGGGCCTCAGTCAAGAACAGATACCAATGTCTCTTTGATACAGGTCCCTCCAGTCACTGTCAATGGCTCTCCTGGAACTGCCTCGATTGATGTTCAGGAAGGCACACATGCTCCCCCACCCTTTGGAGTGAGAAGAGATTCTTACACATTAACTAGACTGAGAAAGGATTGTTAAAATGGTTCTTGGGACAGGGAGACCCTCCTGCTGCCTCCCAGACAGTCTAAGGGACAGTGACTAGCCCCATTGCATTGTGGTTTCTGGGTAGGTTTTGTTAGAATATGAAGATAGATTTGTTTCTAGTAGTATGAAGCTTCCTGTTTTATGAGTAATGACTTAAAAGTGAAATACGTGGGGAAATGTGGTTCTAAAAATGCAATTTATATGATGGACCATTGTTAATTGAATCAAATATTACATTGCATGCTGCTTATTTTAATTTGTTATTTTTATACCTAGAGCTCAAAGAGTAACTTTGTCTCATGAAAATCAGAAGGAGGGGGTGAAACTGAGTTTACTTTCCAAAAATCACAGACACGATGTGAAAGAAGGTAACCTATTTTGGACATATACATTGTATTATAGCCCCACTTTTAAATATTCTGCTGTGAATTTTATGGCTTCACTAAAACTCCAAGGTCGTTGTTGCTGTTGTTGTTCAAGTTACACTCTGTGCAAGAAAATGTGACAACGATCAGCCCTGCACCATCTTGACAGTTGTTCTTATATTTGAGCCCACTATTGCAGCTATTGTATCAATCCCTCTTGTCAGAGATCTTTTACTTTTTCTCCGGCCCTTGACTTTACCAACCCTGAGGTCCTTTTCAAATTACTCCAAACATTAGTGGAGGGTTCTCCTTATAGCCACCAAATTAAGTCACGAAGGTTCTGATATTCATGCCCCTCTACTTGGACCAAGCATGCTGTCTCTCTGGATAACATGTACATGAGATGTGAATGTTATCTCCAAAGGACATGAGATGCAGAGTAGCCACCTTTGTTTCTAAGGAGCATTCTGGCTGTACTTTTTCCAGGAAAGATTTGTTTGTTCTTTTGACAGTCCATAGTACTTTCAATATTCTTCACCAGCACCATAAGCTAAATGCATTGACGAGGAGGATTCAGTTTTCCTTTCCCATGGATATGATTGAAAATACTATGGCTTCATCAGGTGCACCTTAGGCTTTAGAGTGACAGGCTTGCTATTCAAAACTTTAAAGAGGCCTGGTGCAGCAGATGCACCCAGTTAAATGTGTCATTTGGTCTCTTGTCTGCTACTTCCGTGAGCACTGATTGTGGTTGCTGGCAAAACAAAATCTTTGACTACTTGAATCTTATTTATGTTTATCATGGTTATCATGAAGTTTCATACTACTAGAAACAAATCTAGCTTCATATTCTTTTGGTAAAGTTGTGAGGATTGTTATTTTCTTTACATTGATTCATGGTCCATACTGAGAGCTGTGATCTTTTATCTTCATCAGTAAATGCTTCAAATCCTTATCACTTCCAGCAAGGCAGGTTGTGTCATGTGTATATCACAGGTTACTAGCAAGCCTTCTTCTTATTGGATCCATTTATCTATCTATCTATCTATCTATCTATCCATTCATTCACCCATCCATAAATCTGAGTGTCATCCCTTAAAGGGTCATAATACAATATTTCTGTTAAGTGGGCCAAGGGTGAATTATCGGAGGTGTTTTTCTTAAAAAAACAAGTGCTCTGATATGTTGGATAGACATTAGAATCAGAGAAACTCTGGGCTACCATGAACACTAATGAGTGGTATCTTCGCTCGAGTAATACCAGAGGTTAGTCTTCTCAGCGATATTCTCTCAAGCATCACTGGACCCCTGCAGACCCTTTCTTTAAGCTATGTTTTACATATGTTATCCACTTGCAAATTATAATGTGCATGTTTCAATCGAGTGAGTCTATAGTATTTGTTCTGTACATAGATGATTTATTAAAGTGCATTCAGTAACGGAGTTTCAGATTAACATAAGCCACGGATACTTCTTTTTAAATTTAATTTTAACAGTTTTTTTGACATAAACGTCAAGTCAGTGTTTAAAGAATGCTGTGCATTAATCACCCCAATTGATTTAAGAATATTTTCTTCATTATGTCAATTATTCTTAGCCCTCTGTCTTAACCCTAATAAACTATTCATATAGTTTCTGTCTCTATATATTTGTTTACCCTGAGTTTTAATAAAGAAAATAATTCGAGTACATTTCTTTTAAAAGGACAACAACCTAGCAATGACAAGAGAAGAAAGCACCAAACACCTCAATCCAAACTATAGCAAAATGTAATGAAATTAGAACAAGTTGAAAATAGTTTAAATGGAAAAAAGTAATGGCAAGATGTTAAAATTTTCCCTAATTGTATCTGTAGTCATCCACATTGTAATTCGCTCTCTCTGGGGGCAAGACTATTGATATCTTTGTTCAATGTACCTAGGGATTTCTGTGGAAACTTAGTCCACGTGAAAGCTCTGTCCAAGGATTTGGGGCCTGCACTGCCATCCATAACCTTCTGCAAACTGAGTGCTCAGAATTAAGCTCAGCTACAGCCTCCCCTCTGGCATTGTGTTTTACGGCTAATGATTCTTTGTTCAGGCTGGTTGGCATGTTTCTCCTGGGTGGACTTAGCTGACACCTCACTTAGATGACTGCTTATTTTAAGACAATCCTTTAGGACTCCAAACTCTACTCTTTATGATAGCGGAGCATATTCAGATTAATTCACCACTTTCTTCTGTAGCATCCAGACTTTTCTATGGCACTCTGCAGTGATCTCTTCATGAGGATGAGTATTGAGTAGGAACACATCATAGGAACTAATTGTTCTTGGATGAGGTTTTAGGATTAAGTCTGAGCTCAAAATCTATTCATATATCTATGGTTCATGTATACCCTTAGTCCATTTTAGAGACAGATGTATCTTGTTATTGGGAAATATTATAAACAATACCAAAGGGGAAGATGATAGTATCATTAGCTTAAACAACTGTACAAAATTTAAGGTACTGTTGAGAAAAGAAAGGTGTAAATACTTTCCTCTAACATTATTATGTTGGTTGCTTTGTTTATTGTTTGTTATATGTATTCTCAACCTTGGATATAAACTCTAATATTAGAAGCCTTAACTGTTTGTTCACTGCTGATTCCCAGCATCTAGATTGGTGTCTGGCCCATAGTAAGCTAGTAGCTGTTGAGTCCCTGGATGATATGAATGGTGTCATAGTTAGGGATTATGTTAACTAGACACTTCTGGTAAGGGTAGGTGCAGAGCCCAAACTATCAATCGGGTCAAAGCCTGATGATTCCTTCTTGGTGTCATAAGCCTTTTTGTATAAGAGAGAGAGACACTAAGTAGAATAGAATTCTCTTTGGCCCTTTGCCTTCTGCTGGAGCTGGATCTTGTACCGGGTTCCTCAATCTCCTGTGGCATCACTGCAGAACTCAGGAGCTGTTAATGACCTCCAATGATGGATTCATTTGACGTAGGCATCCACCAGCCTGTGCCCTCTACTCTTTCTGTTTTGTCATCCTGCGTCCTGTTCATCAGCTTCCATGAGTCAGGAGATGCCTGACTTGAACCGTACTGGGCTTACTATTTCTACAGCTTTGTAATGAGCCATTTCCTGATGTGAATTTCTTTTTATAGACAAATGTCACTGAGTTCGCTTCTTTGGAGAATCCAACCTAACCCAAATGAATATGTTTAACTGCTAACCAAAAGGTTGGGAGTTAGAATCCACTTAAAGGTACCTCGGAAATAGGCCTGGCAATCTATTTGTAAAACATCAGCTGTGGAGCAGAGCTCTCCAGTGACACCCATGAAGGCACAATGAGTGGGAAGGCATCACATGGCACCTGGTTTTTGTTTGGTGTCTGTTAATGACTCAAAGAGCCACAGAACTATGGATGTATAAAATCTGGTTTGCTAAAATAATGTGAAGACACTGAGATAAATTGAGGGTTGAAGGATTTGGGAAAAGGTACAATTAATCTTACAAATCTTCTTAGGGTTATTGAGCTTTAACTGAAACATGAAAACCTTTTGAAATGTATCAGAAATATAAAGTAGATACTTGTTCCTCATCTATGGACCAGTTTACCTTGGAATCTCTCAGCTGAAATTGAGAAAGGAGTTCATAAAAATAATAAGCCCAGCCTGACTGGAAGGGAGAGACTCTGGAGAGAAGTAATAAACCAGAGTGGTAATAAGTGGAGGAGGGGTTAGGATAAGAAGAGTTCGAAGGCAATGGTCAAAAGTTTTTATTTGGTCCAGATGGTAATAGGAAGCCACTGGAGGGCCATGTTTACACATTTTCAAAATCCAATTAGGATACCACATGTTTTTATGGTCTAATCACCCATTTTGGGACTATTAAATAAATTAGTTGAAAGAGGAAAACAAAGGGAAAAAAATAAAGCTATGTGTTATTTGATAGCATTGGCAAATCATGAGATAAATGTGTTAAACTGGAATGTTTGACCTGGAACCCAATTAATCCAAATATGGTCTTGATAACTGAGTCTTGAATCACACTAAGGCCCACAGCTTATGCTTGAAAGAATGAGAGGTTAGAAGAAGAAAAAGAAGAAGAGAAAGAAAGAAATGAGGGGATTTTGATGAGGAAAATAGGCATCTGTCTCCTTTTGGATGGTTTAGACATTTACTTGCTGAGGGTGGAAGGTTAGCCCAGCTGATTTCTCATGCTTGATTCCAAGTCTAGATTCTAACAATTCTATAAGAACACTGGTTAAGACACACGAGGAGGAAGCAGCTGTTTCAGTGGAATTCCCTCTGGACAGGAAGGAAGTCCAACCCTGCAGATGGGATCAGCAGACGGAGGAGGTTAAGAGAGAAAGAACAGGCCCTGGGAAGGGAGAGAGAGAGATCAACAAGCCTGAGATTTGGGTCTGCACCTACTGTATATCTCCACTTAGCCACCAATCAGAACATACAGCAAAGGGAGTGGATCTCCCCAAAAAGAGAAGTGGAGAGATAGAGAAAACAAAAAGATATTTATTTTCTGAGAGAGAGTAAATGTCCTCATTCATCCGTGCTAGGAGATTTTATTTTCCAGAATACCACCATTCAAAGAGGTGGTCGCCCAGTCTACAACCACTGGGACCTTAATGGAAATATAAGTATGGAAACTTAGAACCCAGCCCAACCTGACTAAATAAAAATCTACATTTTTAACAATATTCTTCAAGTGGTTCCTAAGCACATTGGCATTTGAGAAGCACTGTCTCAGAGGATTTACAGCAGAGTAGATAAGATAAAATTAGACATGAGAAAAGTCAGTAATCTATAATTCCTTAGGACGGAAAGCAGTCTAAGTAGTCTCTCCTCCACAGTTGAACCAGTGCAAGTTATAAGAATTACTACAGAGATCCTTAATACTTCCAACCATAAAACTTCAGTCTCACAAATGGCCAAAAACACACAAATAGAAGTTGCTGGAAAGGCCTTACTGGGAGAATTTCTGCAATACCTATCCAAATCAACTTGATTTTCTTTTGCAATGTGGCCTTAGGGTTTCTGACTTTTCCTTGAATTATACCCAGTTCCCTTCATCAACTCTACTTTATGTTCTCTCTCAGTTCATATTCCACTCTTCTATCTTTGTCAGCTACAGTCCCAGCTTAACCAACAACCCAGGAAGCCAAATAGAGGCAGTCAGAACTGTGATCATTTGCCATTCAGCTGGAAAAATGATCCCTGGTTTCCCAAGTGTAGAAATTTCCCCAAACCTCTTTAGTTCCAGTGAATTTTCCCTCACTCTGAAGTCTTTTTTTATACTACCCTTGAGTTTCCAGCTCTGAGTAGCTCATACTTTAGTGTACGTTTTCACCTTACCTCCTCAAACACTGTATTATCTTTCACTATGAAGTTGTAGCCTTTAGAAGTTCTTTGGTATGACAATTGTGGGTTTCAACCCAGCCCCACTACTCTCAATGCCAAGTTAAATTACTCTCTCAGAGTGCACTTTCTTATCTGTTAACTATGAGTAGTTATATGTCTGTTAGCTTGCCGTACAGTGATGGGCCTATTTCCTGAAGTAGACTGCCAGCTCCTTCTTCCTAGTCCATCTTCATCGGGAAGCTCTACTGAATCAATCCACTATGAATGACTTTACTGATGTTTTAAATAGTGCTGGCAAAGCTATTCGCTTCACAGTAACACACAGTATGACAAACTGACAAATGGGTGGTACATAAAGTTGCTGAACTGTGTTTTACTGGCTCTGAAAAGGCATTTTTGACTATGTGGATCAGAGCAAATTATGGATTACATTGTGAAGAATGGGGATCCAGAATAGTTCATTGTTCTCATGCAGAGCCTATACATAGACCAAGAAGTTGTTGTTTGAATAAACAAGTGTACACTAAATGGTTTAGATGAAGGAAAGCTGTGTGTCATAGTTGTATCCTCTCACCATACCCATTCAACTACGTGCTAATAATTCAAGAAGCTGTACTTCCCATGTACATAAGAACAAGGGATCAGGATTGGAGGAAGACACATTAACAGCCCAATATATACTCAGTACTGCTGGATAAGTGTTGCCCTCATTGGAGTGCGCTGGTTGCATCCTGGGAGAAAGGTGGCACTGCCTGATGCCCAGAAAGATTGTGTCGCTATGAGTTAGAATGGGCTTGATAGCCGGGTGGCTTCTTTGAATATGCAGGTGACACAACTTGGCTAGCTCGTATCTAAGAGGATTCGAATGCTTATTGATGATGATCAAAGACATAAAGAAAATAAAAACATCACAAATGGATCAATAATCAACATTATGATAAACAGAGAAAATAATGAATTTGGAAAGGATTTTATTTTACTTAGCTCCACAATCAATGCTCATGGAAAAACCAGTCAAAAATCAAATGACATATTATATTGGGAAATTCTCCTGAAAATGGCTTCTTTAAATAATTTAAAAGCAAAGATGTCACTTTGAGGGCAAAGGTGTAACTGACTCAAACCATGGTATTTTTAATCACTTGAAAATTTTAATCACATAAGGCTGTACAATGAATATCAAATATGGAAGCAGAATTGGCGCATTTGAATTGTGGTGCTGGTGAAAAATATGGACTCTACTAAGTCTTCAAGAACCATCAAATCTGTCTTGGTAGAAGTCATGTGAGAATGCTCCATTGAAGTGAGGACGGTGAGACTTTTGTCCTATGTCTTTGACTGTGTACTTAGAGAAGTCTAACATGCTGGACAAAGTAGAGGGTCAGCAAAAAAAAAAAAGAAAAGAAAAACCCCAAAGGATGGATAGACACAGTGCAGAAATAATATCTTTTAGAAAAATTAACAGAAGACTAGTCCCAAGTAGATGGAAGTTAAATATACCCCAATGCCATACTTTTCTAAAGTGCTATATCATCCATGCACCTCTGATCTCAACTACTACCTTCTCCCCGTAGTATCTTCCCTTACATTTAAGGGTTCTGCAATCCACTATGGCCATCCAGAACTCACAACAGAAAGGAAAATGTCTCACGTTTTGTGGTGCTAAGTCCCAAATCCAAAATTCAAGTCCACTGCATTCTCCAGGGTATGGAAGCTGATGAGAACAGGCCAAGTAATGGGTACAACTCACATTCCAAGAACGGGTGCTTCAGCAGGGAGAGGCAAATCAGATTCACTCCTAGCTCACCTCTCTTGTTGACAGTGAACCCCCAACCCCTGCAGCTGAATTATTACCATACAGTCAGTATCTTCCCCAACCTTCTTACCCAGACCCATCAGGAAAAGTTGTTTAGTGGGAATAACAAAAACTAACTATGGCTAGAAGAGGCATAAACAAGGCATTGCACTGCACATAGTGACCGGAACAATGCCCAAAGAGCAATGGTTCTGATGATGGGGTAAGACTGAGCAACATTTTGATCTGTCACACATAGGTTTGCTATGAACCAGAATTAAATGGAGGGCATCTACGAGCAACTGGATAGAAATGTATCAATCTCAAAGAGTGTTGTCTGTGCCTCCCAGAAAGTTACCTTCAATAGGAAGTGCTCACTGGTAGCTAGTTCTGGGATCTTTAAAGGTAAATTCATCGAGAAATCTTGACTTGTACTCCTTGAGCAGGTTAACACTTACTGCTAATCAAAGTTTAGAGATTGAAATTCACCCAGAGGCACCCCAGAAGAAAACCCTGATTATATATTTAAAAACAAAACCAAATGTCATTAAAATCTCTGTAGAGCACAGTTCTATTGTCACCATGAGTCAACAACCTAGAAACTAGTTGAATAACGTTTATGAGAAATTCTAGTATAACCAAATGCCTCACTCTATTGTGATTATACAAGACTCTCCTAGGATTCATGTAGGATTTAGTAGTGGAGACGACTACTTATACATATAATTACAGTAATAGCTTATAAGGAGAAACTGGGAAAAAAAAAAGGGAAATAATTTCGTTGCCTGCAAAACCAGGTAACGTTTCATAATAAAGCTATGGGTGTACTTTTTAACTCTCAGGGATTGTGATGAAAATTCTAAATGAAAAGCCAAAGATCTTGACCTTGGTTAAGTGTTTCCACATTCACAACTCTTGTAAAATTCCAGGTAAGTGAATTACACTGTCTGTAGTACAATGACCCATCTGCAAGTAAGTCGCCCCTGATAGCCAAGTAAAAACCTATGATAAAGTCTTATAGTATGATCATCATTATAGATTTTTTTTTTACTTATATGTTTGCAGAAAATTTGGTCCTAAGCAATCCACTGTGCTGTTTTAGAACAATGATAAATACAAATGGCATTTCACTTCAAACTGCGGAAACAATGCTTGATTTCTGTTCCTTTGGCTTACCAGTCATTTATCACAGGTCATTTACATAGAACTGGATAGCTTGGTAAACTAATCACTGAGCTCTTTCATGTGGGAATGTGTTCCTCTTAGTACATCATGTGAAATTAGTTTGCTGATTTCAGCTCCTTCTCTTGGAAGTCATAACCTAATTCATAGATGAACCAAAAGCAATTTGGCTGAACTCACCAGCTTGGGTGCACAGAGCAGGCAGATGTATTTGATCTTGATCTTGGGTCACTGATAGCCAGTGAGTCAGTTATGATTTCTAAGAGGGAAGCTTCAGTGAAGGGCATAGATAAAAAGGATCACGATTAAAACACACACAAAATTGGAGTAGGTATGTGTACCTTTCTAAGTTTGTGCAGGTGTGCATGTCTGAGGATCCCTAGTAGTATAGTGGTTAAGTACTGAGTTCAAACCTACCAGCTGCTTCTCAGGGGAAATTTGAGGCAGTCTTGCTTCCATTAAGATTTCTATCCTTGGAAACTGTAGGGGACAGTTCAACACTGTCCTAGAGGGTGGCTATGAATAGAAGTTGACTCCTTGGCAATATTTGTTTTGTTTTGTTTTAATGTGAATGCTTATGTGCATTGTGTACACACACATATGCATGTACGGTAGGGCAAATATTCCTACTGAATTTCAAGTGGCTATTTAATAAAATTTGTTCATGACATAGAAACTAACTTTGGAAATAGGGTTGCTGAGTTTGGATTGACATAATTATAGTGATTGTCAGTTTGAGAGCCTTTTAAATAGTTTTTAATACACCTCTAAAGACCTTTTAAAAACAGTATCTTTAGATATTCTCATGGATTTATTTATTACCATAATGTCTCAAGGTACTGTTTCTGAAACTATATGCTTTTTGAGAATCTTGTTGCTCCTTCAGAAGATGGGATCTAACTCTTCTCCCTTTAAAAAGTGTGTCTTTGTGACTTTTTTCAATAAATAAAATATTGAATAATAAGACTACATGACTTCCATAGCTAAACAACATGTGCACAATCTCTCGGCAGGCCCCACCCCTATTCCCCGCAATACTCACTTGCCTTGGGACACCTGAACTGATGGGAAAGGAGTCTAGCTTTTCTAAATATGCCATGCTGGATGCATGGTGGGGTGAGAACATATAGCAAAAGAAAAACGCTTGACAAGCCTCAGTCATTTCAGCCCCCAGTTCTTTGAGACTCCCCAGAGCAGCACCAAACATGCCTTGATGGAGGGAGCTTTCAGAAGATCCCTGTTTCCAGCCCTAAAGTTGACCTAGCTAGTATCCAGGGGAGGCAGCCTGCAAGCCCCCCCAGCTTACATTGCCCCATTGAATAGAGTAGTCCCACCAAATCCTGATTTTTGAGTGCAACAAGTGCTGATCTTTTCCATTGCTATATTTGGGGTAGTTTGTTAAACAGCCAAAGAAAACTGAAGCACGCATCATATCATGTGAAATTAGTTGGGTAATATCAAGTTCTTTGGGTAAAACCATAGTTAGAAGCAAAGCAATTTTACTTAACTAACAAATCTGGCCTCACATAGGTTGGGGCTCAAGGGAGGGGATCATGGTAACTTGCTATTGATTTAGTGAAAGGTAGTGAGTCAATTTTGGCTGGTGGAAAGGAGACTTTGGCTGGGGAAACAGATAATAAGATTTTTAAAAGTGTGTGTAACACATTGTACCGACGCCAATTTCCTGTTTTTGATCATGTACTGTAATTACATAAGATGATACCATTGGGGCAGACTAAGTGGAAAGTAGACTGGACCACTCTATGTGATCTTGATAACTTCATTTAAACCTAAATTATTTTATAATTAAAAGTTTCATTTAAGTGCACCTATCTATCTGTGTAAATATGTCATGAATGGAGTGATTTAAGAAGACTAATATGCTGATGGAATTTCCAGTGCGAACTTAATAAGATTGCATAAGATTAACCTGGTCGTCCCCTTAGACTCACTCACCACCCCAATGTCTACTTCCTTTATCTTACTTCAGCTAAAATAATCATGTTTGTAAAAAAATTCTAGCCTCACTTTTACACTAACATGCTTTCAACCCCTTTATAAATATGAGTTAAAGAGATGAAAACAATGAAAGCTATAAAGTTATTTTGTCACACACAAACACACCTACACATAAGTACACAAACTCTCCAAAGCTTTTAATCTAGTTTCCACTGGGATCACTATTTTTAGACTTTTCATGCCATAAAATCTAGAAATCTCTATTACTATCAATAACATAAACAAAATGTTATTGTCATCATATTTTGCACCATCTCATCCTAAAATATTTTCTATAGAGTCTGTCAAATATATTTTGAAAGATCACCAAATTCTAGTAGAGCAGAATTTTAGAAAAATATTAATCCATAATATTGCACACTAAAATATTACTTAAAATTAATAAATTATTCTTCCTGGTCATATGTTTGGAAAACACATCATTACATAAAACAATTCTGCAGAAACATGTAATTATGTAGAAGAATCTCCCACAAGAAGTAGATGTCTCTCATTTGGTTTAATCCAACATTGCCCTGTGATCTGCTGCTGCTTCTTCCTTTCTCCTTTGTCCCTCAATTATTCATTAC
>NW_022103904.1:7046894-7051889 GCF_000313985.2 Echinops telfairi
CACCCTGGTCTGACCATCACAAAGCAAGAGACCCAAGAACTCAAAAGGCAAGGCTCACTGAGCCATTTATCCCTCCGCCCTTCAATTAACCCCACATGTGTTTATCTACCAGGTTGGCACAATAAACTAACTACCTCACTAATCAAGAATTCTGAACTTGGGCAAGTAGAAGCGAAATTGTTCTTAGAAGTCAATATTTGAGGCTCTGGGAAAGGAAGCAAGGTAGGAAGTGAGAGAGCAGGTAAGGGTCCCTAAGAGCAAGACCACAAGCGTTGGTACTCACTTTTGCAGCCAAAGTTGACTAATGATAAACTACGTTCTGAGCCCTATGGTAAGTACTTGCATGTATTGGTTTAGTGATTGTTCACAATAACCCAGGAGACAAGCATTCTGATATAACTTATTTTACAAATAAACGAGGTAAAGAAAGCTGCCCATATAAGCCATGTAAATGGTGATTCCATGATTTAACTTCTGGCAATCAAACTACAAATCCAAACCTCTTAACCATTGTAATATCTGGCTATCATCTCTACCAATCTAAAATTTCTGTGTTGGACTGTTTAAAATTGTGACAGACCTCTCTTCTATTTTTACTCCTGCTCCTTCCTTTCCTTTCATTGTCTGGTTAGACAACCTTTGCTGACTCACATACCTTTACAGGAAAGTACCTGTGTACTCTGTCCTCACGCAATTTCTGATCAAAGTGGTGGAGAAGACCACATGTGGACCAAGAAACATCTCAGCTCTCCAAGTACTGGTTATCTGGGAAGAGCTATTGCTTACAAGCATCTCCTGCCTTGCAAAAAAAAAAAAAATCTTATCCCTTTATACCTATAGGCTCTGATACCAGCTACCCTCTACCATTGAAGGCCCTGCCCTTTATGCAGCCATCCTCCACCATTTATAAAACCACTGAGGACATGCTAGATATCATAACATGGAGGAAGTTTCTGCAAAAATCAGAGAGTAATTGCCAGGCTAGGACCTGGGGCTCAGCCCCACCCGTATGCAGAATGCTATTTTTGTGGGATACAATATTTCCCATTGCAAACATCCACCTCCAGTCATATTTTATGGAGAAACTTTGATAAGGCCAAGGTGTGTCCTGGGAAACGTGGCTTGCTTCCCAGAAGTCTCTTCAGGGAGTATTTTTCTTGTTGAAGTTATCACAGATTAATTTTTGTTAGTTAGTTTTCCTAGCTCTTTTGGGAAATAACATTTTCAATTTTATTATTTTTATTATTTGCTGAGTGAATTCAAGCTGGTACATGTGAACTAATTTTATGGAGATTGATGTAGACATAAACAAGATATAAATATATCATTTATATGAAGAAATGTAACCGCCAATCCAACTTACTTACTTCCGATTTATATATATCCTCCTTTGTTAATCCTTTAAACACAGGTGTATTTTTTTTTTCTTAATTGCAAAAGCTTGGTAGAAAATCTAAGAAATATATATTAGCAACATAAATAGATAAATAGCAATAAAGAATAACATAATGATATCTTGTAATCCTACCACCCAGCAATGACCACAGCTAACATCTTCCAGACATTTGAATATGAATACCTATATGTATAAGCCAGATGTCAACTGGGTCTCTCTGCTCCTTATTATCTAGCTAAGATGGCTTGGTCCTTTATTTCATTGCTCTCCTTAAGATTCTGGCAAATTCCCAGGTCTCACATTCTAATGATCACCTGTGGCTCTGACATCCTGCTTCTTCTCAATTCCATTTTCCACTCCTCAGCCAACAGCTGTTCCTTTATTTTTGTTTTGGCCATAGACACAAATGTGGAAATCAAGTTCCTCCCTTGATTCAAAAGTTACAACAAATCATCCATGCAAGGGTTTCTCGGTTCGTAGCTGACTTAACTGAATGTTTCAGGATGTGAAGACGATTACACTTGAATTTTAGACATCCCTTTCCGTAGAATTCTTTGGTGTTTAAGCCATAATACATAGTAATTCACTCTCTCTGCTTCTCAATGTATTCTTATTTGCTCTCTCTGGACAAAAATGTGCTTCCTTTTCTTTCTCAAAGAAATGAGAGGGTCTCGCTTAAAGTTTAACTCCAAATCACCTTCCTAGACACGGAGTAGCATTGTGCTTTTTAAAGGGACCTGAGCTATTGAATGAGAAACCTCTAGTATTTTCATATGTGGTCTGAACTTTCCACAGAGGTATTATGAGAGTTATCCACAGAGGTACCACAGAGGGATCCTCAGAGGTATTCCTCAGCACTGGCACATTTGTATTGCTAAAGCTGGGGAGAAGATATAGGGTGAATGGAGATATAAGGTGAACGGAGATACTAGAAATTGATTTTACCCATTGGGCTGCTAACCAAAATATCAGCAGTTTGAAACCACTGTGTAATTCTGCAGGGAAAAAAAAACGAGATTTCTACTCCATAGTTTCTGTATTGGAAACCTATGGGGCAGTTCCACCCTATCTTGCAGGGTGCCTATGAGTCAGAATTGACTCGATGGCAGTGAATTTGGTTTTTGGAGAAGCCTCTTCTTCACATCAAGGATGTAAGAGGAACATGAATGGGGATTATGAAGGAATTTTATTTACTTATTTATTGGGAGTTAATACATGTATCTAATCATTCTGCAATTCAATCACATCCAGCAGTATTGTACAGTTGCTACCACAATCGGTTTCAAAACATTCTTTTCCTTCCTGGACTAGAGTTCTTTTTTCGAAAATTAGGAGTAAGTTTGGATTCTATGTCATTCTTCTGAAAATGGAAATTCACGTTTGCCAGCATCACTTAGGGAAGACCACCCCTGGTCTATCAGGTTCTCGTACTGTGGTGACTTGTGTGTTGCTGAGATACTAGAAGCTATGTCACTGGTATGTCAAATGTCAGAAACATCACCCAAAGTGAACAGGCTTCAGCAGAACTTCCAGACTGAGAACAGACAGAGAGAAGGACTAGGCTCCCCACTTCAGGAGAAGAAGTCCTACGCAGAGCTTTGAAACATTGTCAGAGACTGAAGGCCTAGTGAATGGAAGCAAACCATGCGGGAGATAGTGCTGGAGGACAGACCCCTTGGGTTGGAAGGCACTTGAACTGTGACTGTAGAGGAGCTGATTTCTTGGAGTGGAGTTGACCGGGGTACCAAGAGTCAGGTGAAGCCTGAGAGTAGAGCCTTTGGGATCTTCATTTGCTGATGTGGCGCAACTCAAGGTGAGGAGAAACAGCTGCAAACATTTGTATATTGAATAGGTAAATCTGGTGCATAAGACCTCTTTAGAGTATTGAAAAGCAAGGATCTTACTTTGAGGACTCAGGTGCTCCTGAGCCAAACTCTGGTATTTTCCATGGCCTCATGTGAGTTGGACATTGAATCAAGAAGACTGAAGAGGAATCTATGCATTTGAATTGTGGTTCTGAAAACACCATGAACTGTCTTAGAAGAAGTATGGCCAGAGTGCACCTTAGGGGCAAGGATGGCAAGACTGTCTTACATCCATCCAACATATTGTCCAGTCCCTGGAGAAGGACAACAGGTTTGGTGGATTAGTCTGGGTAGACTAGAGAAACAAATTCATAGACACACATATGTACATAAGAAAGCAATTGAAGTATATACATTGTGTATTGTATATTGTATTATATACAATAGCAATTGAAAATTGAGAAAACATCCCAGCCCAGTCCAGATCAAGTCCATAAGTCCAATATTAGCCCATATGTCTGATACCAATCTATCAAGTCCTCTTCAGACTCATGAAGTACATGCAATGATGCCAAATGCGGGATGATCACAGGCCAGTGGGTGCAAAGTCTTTTGGATCCAGTGGCAGTAGGAACATCTCAGCGCTGACAGGGGTCTCCACATGGCTCCTCCAGTTCCCAGGGAATGGGGTATATCAGCGTAATGAGTGTCTCTCAGGGAGTGAATCTTGAGTCTTGTCTTAGAGAGTCTGCAAGGGAGTGAGCAGAGAGAGAGTGTCTCCTGCCTCCAGGGAGGAAATATAGAAGTTCCTAGAATTCTTAGGAGAAGGCCATGCCCACACAGAGGCCTCATTGACTATAACCTGATTGACAAACTAGACTCCACCCCTTCACTCTTAATCCTCTCAAATCCCAAATTGACACCAGATTATGTAACTACCACACTTGGTAAAGTGGAGGGCATTGAAAAAGAGTACGTTCCTCAACGAGATGAATTAATACAGTTGCTCAGGCAGAAGAACAATTGTGAAGATGGTGCAGGACCACATCATATTTTGTTCTGTGGTGCACAGGGTCACTATGGGTTGGAACTGACTTGAGGGCACCTAACAAAAATAAGATTTATTGAAGAAACATTCTCTTCCCCATTAAAAATAGTTGGGAATTTTGTCAAAATTCAGTAATCTGTAGATAGTGGATTTAGTTTTGAGTTCTTTATTCTGTTTCATTGGTCTCAGTATCTATATCCTTGTACCAATATGAGGCTTTTAGAACTACCATGGCTGTGTAGTTGGTTTTGAGGTTGCAAAGTGAGAGGCTTTCTCTTGTGTTCTTTAATAGTGCTTTGCTTCTCTTGTGCCTGTTTCCTTTCCATATAAAGTTAGTGATCATTTTCTCTACTCCGCGAAAGAACGATGCTGGGATCCGGATTGGAAATATGTTAGATTTATAGATTTATTTGAGTGGAATTGATATTTGCACAATGTTAAATCTCCCTATTCATGAATATGGAATATTCTTCCACTTATGTAGGTCTCTATTCCTTGCATGTAGTGGTGTTTTATAATTTTCTTTGTACAAATTTTTTGTTTTAGTGAGGTTTATTCTTAAGCATTTCATTGTTGTGTGTGGCTTTTGTAAAGGGTATTGTTTCCTTGATTTCCTTTTTTGCAGCTCTCTTTCTTAGTATACAGGAATCCAAGAATCCAACAGATTTTTGTATGTTGATCCATTGCCACAGTGTTTAAACTTTCAATAATTTCTAACAATTTTCTTGTTGAGTCTTTGGGGTTTT
>NW_022103904.1:7052789-7054688 GCF_000313985.2 Echinops telfairi
TATTGGCTAGTATTTTGTGATAAACAGCTTGGGATGTCATAGGTGACCTCTTCTACCTCTTCTGACTCCCCTATTACCCGGAGGCAGAGGTCAGACATGCCTCCACTCTCCATCTTCCTTTACCTACTGTGACACCAACTGTCCCTCCCATGGCACACTCCATCTATGCTGGATTCCATAATTCATTGACATGGCCACACAAAACTCACAGGTAATACTCACAATAATGGGAACCTACTAGGGAAGTTAATAGGTCATCACAGGCTAGGATCAGTAGAAAATAAGGAGGCCATGATTAGTCTCAGCTGCCTCTCCACTGCCAGCCACCAAGTCTTTCTTTGCACCCCAGCCTCTCAGCTATGTGGTCCTGTGGCTTCTGCATCTGTGGACCAAGAAACCTGCTTGCTGCTGCCTCACAGTCCCATAATCTCAGCACTGCTCCCCTTGATCTCTCCTCTAGTCTCCTTGCCACAGTCTCTGGTGTCTCTGAGCTCTGATCTCGATCTTCACCACTTCAGCTGTAGATCTACAAAGTGCTCCTATAACCATCTCTGGCTTTCTCTTTCTACCATTTCAAAGATGGCTCATCCTTACAACCCAGGGGTTGGTTATGAAAATTTACCAATCCCCTTTATTAGCATTCCACATGCCTTATTTTTAGAGTACCACCCAATCATTTGGGGGGGAGTTACAGACACTTAGGTAGAAGAGCCATATTAAGAATTGTCACTCCACTACAGGTTCTATTGAGAAATTTTGCATAAGAGATAATGGCCTGTGGCTTTATATTTCAGTAAGGTTTGCTTAGTTTTTGTATCAGGCTTATACTTGCTATATGGCATCTGTTTGGGAGTTTGCCATCCTTTTCCACATTCTGTAATGGTTGATGCTGAATTGGTGTCAACTCGCGCTGAATACTTGGTAGAATTCGTCCTTGAAGCCATTTTGTCTTGAACTTTATCTCGTGTGAGCTTTTTAATGACTTGGTCTATAAATTATTTTTTATGGGTATCGTGAGGTTTTCTACATCAGCCTTTGTTTATTTAGGTAGGTGGTATCTTTCAAGAAATTTGTATGCTTCTTTTAGGTTTTCAAATTTGTTAGAAGATAATGCTTCAAAGTGTTGTTTATTTTATTTCAGTTGGTTTTGTTGTGATATCACTCTTTTCATTTCTTACTTTTGATATTTGCTCATTTTTTCCTTTGCTAAGTTTTACAGTGTTTTGTCAATTTTGTTATTGCTTTCAAGTAACCAAATTCTTGTCTTATTACTTTTATTGTTTTATTTTTTCTTATTACTTCTGTTGTTTGCTGTTTTCAGATCAATTTATTTCTACTCTAACCTTTATTCTTCCTTCTGGTGACTGAAGACTTGTTTTGCTGCTCTTGTTCTAATTGTTGAAGATATTGGGTTAAGATGTTGATTTTGGATTTTCTTTTTTGACGTGTGTGATAATTGCACTGAATTGTCCTCTGAATACTGCTATTGCTATGTCTCAAGGCTTTTGTGTGTTTTGTTTTCATTTTCATTTGTTTCAAGGAATTAAAAAATATTATTCCTTATTTCTTCAAATACACTGTCATTTTTAAGCGGAGTATTGTTCAATTTCCATGTATTTAGTTACCCCCCCCCTTAAGCTTCCTATTGTTGATTTTTTTATCATATAGTTTTATGATCTGAGAAAAATGTAAGAAGCATACTATGGATCCTGTTTTCTTAAAAATCTTGTTTCTCATTTACTCTTGTCTGGTGCATTTACCATTTACATTCGGTATAATTATTGAGAAGTATGATTCTATTGCTGTCAGTTTGCTGTGGCTGTGTGTGTTTCAGTTCACGTCTTCCCGCCTCATGATTTCATGTCCTATGTTGAGTTATTTGTTAGTGTATTTTTTGGT
>NW_022103904.1:7055789-7057252 GCF_000313985.2 Echinops telfairi
TTTTTTTGTCATATTTCTCCTGTAGTGGTTTTCTAAATTCTTCAATATTTTTTTCTCTTCTTTCTTTTCCATAGGTCTCTTCATCACTTTCTCCATCTATTGAAACTACCTGAACATAATTCTTCTGAATTTCAATTTTTGTGTACACAGTGCCTTTTCACCCTCAATGAGTCCTTTGGGTCTGTGCCTTTATCACTTAACTGTGCCAGTCTATCTTGTTGCTGTGTGTGGAAAGAAATTGCTGTCTCTGAGACTTGCGTTATTGTTTTTATGTCTTATTGTTGATCTGGTGGTCGTAGATTGGGTAGTGGCCCTTGCACATTAGCTGTAGCTGTTGAAAGATCAGGGTGCAAATTGGGGAATAGTGCCGGAGTATTGACTCTATCAAAAAGAAAAAGAAAGTAACAAAAACTCAAATGCATACACTCAAACAAGAGTAAACTAACAAATGTGATAGTTATATAATCTGGTGTCAATTTGAGAGGACTATGCATGGAGTCTGGCCTTTCAATCAAGATATAACAATGAGGCCTTCTCCTCAGTATTCTGGGAACTCCTTTATTTCCTCCTTGGAGGCGGTAGACACTTCTCTCTCTCTGCTCACTCCCTGAGAGACATTCTACTGAGAAGACACATGGCGCTATGCCCTGGGAGCTGGAGAAGCCACCCAGATATACCCTGATGCAACCAGACCTCTGGAGCAAGAGAAGCCACATAGAGTCCCCTGCCAGCGCTGAGATGCTTACAACACCACTGGATCCAGAAGACGTACAACTCACTGGCCCATGATCCTCCTGCATTCAGCATTATTGCATGTATTTTGTGAATCAGAAGAGGACTTTAGAGATTGGTATCAGACATGTTGGCTAATATTGGACTTATGGACTTGATCTGGATTGGACTGGGACATTTTGTCAATATTTAATTGCAATTGTATATAGGCCTCTTTCATGTATCCATGAATTTTTTTCTCTATTCTACCCAGACTAACATACAACTAACCCCCCCACCCCCAACACACACATACATACACACAAACAATAAAGCTGAAATCAACAGTTGTTTTTTCTTTCTTGGACACCATTGCATACTTATCATCAGATTGCCACAGTGCAGCCTCGGTGCACCATGGTGAGACTTGGTGCTATATCTGGTTGTGGTAGTTACATAATCTGGTGTCAATTTGGTATTTGAGAGGATTAAGAGTAAAGGAGTGGAGTCTAGGGTATCAGTCGGGTCATAGGCAATGAGGCCTCTGTGTAGGCATGGCCTTCTCCTGAGAATTCTGGGAACTCCTAGATTTCCTCCTTGGAGGAGAGAGATATATTATCTCTCTCTATGCTCACTACCTGAGAGATGCTCTACTGACAAAACAGATGTTACTACACTGATAGACCCTGTGCCATGGAAACTGGAGGAGCCACATGGAGACTCTTGCCAGCCCGGAGTTGTTTACAATGCCA
>NW_022103904.1:7058836-7061136 GCF_000313985.2 Echinops telfairi
CAAAAAAAAAAAAAGAAAAGCCTGTAAATAGTTCAAGGTCTGTTTGTTGACCTTTAGGGGTGTTTTTGGTCGAGTCTGATAGGGTGCCACACCCTGGCCCCAAAGTCTATATTTGGTATTCCCTTGGGACTTCCTTGCTCTGCTCCCCTTGCCGTTCTGTTGCACACCCTTTGTGTTTAGCCTTGGTGTGGTAGAATCAGACCAGGCGCAACTCCCACACTGTGTCTCCAGTGTTGTTTCTCATAGGGCTATGGGTCAGTGAGGGATGTCATGTGTCCTAGTGGGGCCATTCATATGGCCCTCTCTGTGGATTGGCTGCTCTGAGCAGGGTTATCGTCCTCAAAGCTTGGTGGGCCCGGATGTGCTCACTCTCTCTTCCTCCCCCTTCATTTGCTCCAGTGTGCTCTGATCAGACATGCTATCTAGCTTCATGCTGTCCTCTGAAGTAAGTTCTTCTGGGGGAAGGGGGGCTGTTCATGTAGTTGGGATCGGGGCAGCCCCACAGACCTTTCTATTGGTTCTCAGCTTCATGCCAGCTTCATGCCAGTATGTTGCATTTCGCATCTTAAAGCACCAGGTTGAAGTCTGGTCTCTCTTTCCCTGTCTTTTATACATATGAGTGTCTATAAAATTTGTTTCTCTAGTCCTCCTGGACTAACCTCTTCTGCCAGAAGTTCCTGTCATCTCATTTTTGTTCCTCAACTAATGACTGTATTTCTGAAATCCAACCCATTTCAATATCCCGTATTAGTTTCCATGTTGCCTTTATAGTCTTTATTATTACAAGTTGGAACAGAAAATGCACCATTAAGTGTATCTCTTCAGCAGATTACCTAATCTTGGATTGGGAGAATATATACAGTGGATCTATAGCTGTAATTGAGGTCGATTCAGTAAACACAACTTTTGCCTTGGGAGTTTTGAAGAAGGACTACAATAGATTTTCTAGTATTTTGTCTTCAGGGAAATCGGCATCAGCAACATAAAAGCCTAAGAAAGATTTCAAAACACGAATGCAAAGAGCAGTAATTCCTTTTGTCTATGCTTGTCAATGAGGTGACTTCCTGGGAAATATATCTCCTACCTGAATGTCACTTGCTTGTATATGGTATACAACAGCAGAAAAAGTTCCCTTTTGCCAATTCCCAAAACTAAATTTTCATGCTTAGTCATTTTATTATTGATTTTAAAATGAAAATAACACTCAGGTATTAAGAGGAAGTAATGCATTGTAAATAACGAGTGCTATCTCACAGACTGAAACTCATAACATGCTATGTTATGACTTTTCCAGGACTCACAAAATATCAAATATATGAGCCTTAAAGGAGAAAACTCTCGTTAGTGATATATGAAAAACTCCTAAATTCCAGAAGGGTGAGTGGACAAAAGACATATGTATATGTCATTTCCTTGGGTTTGTAAGAGAAAAAAGTATAGTAGCTAAAAGTGAGGGTGGAATACAGTGAATTATTTAATATGGCTATTTTAGCCCTATACTTTGTTACTCCCAGCAAACAACTTTCATTTTTCTGATGGGTTGGATAAGAAGTTGGGGAAAGATATTGCCATTGAGAGAGGAAATCCAGAGGTGGAGTGTGTCCTTCAGATGACAAGATCCATGTGTGTTCAGAAGACAGCTTTGACACCAGAGGAATGGTAGAGGATGTGCAGCAGCAGAACCAGGATCCAGACCAAACAGCTGAATAGTGGACATCCTGGTCCACAGAACAAGTAAAGCTGAGTGCTGTGGGGCAAGAGGCTTGGCTTGTTAAGTGAAGTTCCTCCAGACATTACTTGGGAGAGGTGAGTTGCTGACCCCTGGAACTAGAATTGAGTGCCTTCATGGTGAGGCTTATAGTGGAGTAGAATGCCCTTTAGACATTTATTGGCAGTCAAAAGTGAACTTTGTAACACTGCCTGAGCAGACCAGAAACCAAGCCAAGAGGCTGAGGATAAGAGACAGAGATACCTGTGGGCATGGCAGAGAATAAACAATCTTGACTGAACAATGGTCTCCTGCACATTTCTCACCTAAATTGTAACCTTTTAACTTTCCCAATTAATTTTAAAACTGTGAGTGTCACCTGTAAGTTCTGTGGATACTGCAATAAATTAAGGAAATTATATAAGAAATAGAAAGTGATGTTGTGGGGACAGTTGGCGTCAGAATAAACAGTTCAGCAAAGCATTTTTCTATGTAATTAGGAAAAGTTTCTTTATTAAAATCACATACTTGGATGAGTTATCATGCATCAAAGAACAAAAATCATATCATTGTATGCTCATCTCCCTGATAC
>NW_022103904.1:7061961-7064634 GCF_000313985.2 Echinops telfairi
AAATGTGCTTTACACAATTGATGTATGTATGTATGGATTGTGATAAGAGTTGTATGAGCCCCTAATAAAATGATTTTAAAAAAATAATAAGTTAAAAAAAAACCCGCATACTTAAAATGGTATTACCACAGATTGAGATGATAAAAATACCTGTAACTGATATCATGGAGGATATTTTGCCTACATAGAGGTGGAGATGTTATTCTAGCTCATCGTCTATGCATTTTCAGGTTTCTTTATTAGGTAAATTTAATTAAACTTTCACGGAATTCATAGTAGATTGTCATTTTTTTTTATTTTGAAGAGGTAATTTCTTACATAAAATGATTAGGCAGCTCTAGCAATATAGAAGACTGTTGCGAACTAATCTTATGTTATGATTGTGCAAATTTCCTTGATAATATAACACAAGCTTATAAAATGTATTAGAGGGCAAATAAATAAAGGACTCTCAGGTATGAAACATAAAGAGTGAACCCCTAGTCAGAACAGGGACCCTGAGGGCTAACAGGAACAACCTGAAGTGGTCAAGAGGTGATTCAAATTTAGATATTTTCCCTTAAAATTTACAGGCTAAAATATTGATGCTTACAGGTAGGTTGGAGAAATGAACTTTGAGTCCCATAAGACAGGGTGCTTGAGCTGACACTGGCATTGAGCCGAGGCTCTTGAATGGCTATGCAGATCCATGACCAAACTGGAGTGTGGTAGTCAGTTACGTGATCACGTGTCTTCTTGAATGAAGGGGTGGAGTCTGGCCTGTTAGTCAGGTCATAGCCAACAATGACCCCGAGGGCATGGCCTTCTCCTGAGGATTCTGGGAACTTCATTTTCTTCCCTGGAAGCTGGACACACAGAGTCTCTCTACTTCTCCTTTCTGCTGACAAGACATACTGAGTCACGCTGATGGCAGCCAGAACCCTGGAGATGCTTCCAGCACCACTGGATCTGCAAGACTTTCCACACATAGGCCTGATTTTCATGCATTCAGCATCACTGCATGTGTTGTGTGAGTCTGAAGAAGAATTTATAGACTTTTATCAGACATTTGGGCTATATCGGACTTATAGACTTGATCTGGACTGGGCTCAGGTGTTTTCTTAATATACGATTACTCTTTGCTATAAAGCTCTTTCTTATACATGCATGAGTGTCCCTGGATTTCTCTACTCAACCTGATCTAACACACAGAAGGATACAAAAAAAAGCATTTTGCCTTATTTTTAGGCAAACCATAAAAGGAAGTTCATCTTTTTGGAGGGATTGAAAAGCTACCCTACAACCACCCAGTTCCCCAACCCAGGAATAACATCAAAATTTACAAAACAGGGTAGTGCCAAATAGTAATTCAAATATTCATGAAATTAGATTTTAGCCCATTGAGAATCTGGGGTTCTTTGGGAATCTAAAACCACAGTGGATTCAGCACTACAAGGAGTCGCAGAGTAAAAGAAATTCCCTTTATTTATTCTCCACGCACCCCCCGCCCCCCCAAGATATATTTTAAAACTTGTTTCATTGTTATAGTTCTAATGTTTTTGTCTGTTTATAGTTAGCTGAAGGTAGATCTGGAATAGTTCAGCCATTCTTGTTGCTGGAAAGGGGCAGTGGATTACTTTCTATGTAAATCTCCATTCAGGTAAAAACAGACACAAAACCTAAGAAGTAGCAAGCTCTGTTTGTAGGAAAAAATATTCTTTAATTGTTTAAGGACATCAATTCTTCTATATTGGTAACCCAATGAATCCTAAACAAGATATATTTTTTAAAAAATCATCTAGACATAATGTGTCTAAGTGTTTAAAGAAAAAGAGATTTCAGCAACAGGGGGAAAAAAAGAGATGTATTTGAAACAAAACATAGGGATAATAAAAACAGGTAAGAAATGTATCCCTCCAAGGAGGAGACAAGCCAGTCAAGGTGCAGGGTAGCAACAATGAAACATACAACTTTCCTCTAGTTCTTAAATGCTTCCTCCTCACACTATTATGATCCCCATCCTACCTTACAATTTTGGCTAGGCCAGAGGATGTACACTGGTACAAATAGGAAGTGGAAAAACAGGGATTCCAAGATGGATGATCCCTTCAGGACCAGTGCTGACAGTGGCAATGCTGAGAGGGTGGAGGGAGGGTGGGGTGGAAATGGGGAACCAATTATAAGCATCTACATATAATTTCCTCCCTGGGGGATAGACAGTAAAAAAGTGGGTGAAGGGAGGAATTGGACAGTGTAAACATGACAAAATAAGAATAATTTATAAATTATCAAGGATTCACGAGGGAGGGGGGTTAGAGGGGGAGGGGGAAATGAGCTGATACCAAGGCCTCAAGTAGAAAGCAAATGTTTTGAGAATGATGAGGGCAACAAATGTACCAATGTGCTTGACACAATGGATGCATGTGTGGATTGTGATAAGAGTTGTATGAGCTTGAAGGTAATCAAGCGGCCATCAAGCTCAGAAGCAACAAAGCCCACATGGAAGAAGCACACCAGCCTAAGCAACCATGATGTGTTGAAGGGATCAGGTATAAGGCATCATCAGAACAAATACCATAGTGAATGATGGGGGGAGAGTGGAGTGGAGACCCAAAGCCCATTATTAGGCCACTGCTGATCCCCTTGCAGAGGGGTCTGGGGAGGAGATGAGCCAGTCAGGGTGCGATGTAACAA
>NW_022103904.1:7065941-7095497 GCF_000313985.2 Echinops telfairi
CTTTTCCGTGTCCACAAACTACGCATCCCCCCAGAGGTGAATCTCGGAAACCCACAGGGGCAGTTCTACCCTGTTCTAGAGCGTCCCCAGGAGTCAGAAGGGCTCGCTGACAGTGGGTTTGATTTAGAGATTTTTAAAATAATCTTTGAGGAGCCAAGGCAGTGCAGTGACTAATGCTGTCCATTGAGAAACAAAAGGTCTGTGGTTTCAACTCATCAGCAGTTCCGTGGTTGGAAAATGTGGCAGTCTGCATCTGAAAAGATGTTTAACTTTGAACACCAGAAAGAGCTCGAACTTATACAGGCAGTTAACTCTGTAATGAGTTATATAGCCTCAAAAACTCACAGGGACAATTCTTCTCTGTCTTACAGGGTCACCGAGTCAGAAGTGACCAGACAGCAATGAGTTTGTCTTCCAGGCTCTGTAATGTTTGGGGTGAGAGTGGAACTATTGATTTGTTGTACTAAATGCACTTAATAAAAATGTAAGATAGGCATGGAAAAATAGAAATAAAAGATATACTCTTTTTTGTAGTAGAAGAGATTAAAGTCAAAAACAGGATTTATAATAGATGAGAGGAAAAAGAATATGAAAATATAGATATATAAATAAAATAAAATGAAAGTCAATACCACAAATTAATTGGAAAATTTGAACGACTATAGGAAAGATGTAAACATTATATATTTATAGTAAATATAAGTATGTTTACTCAAAACTCACTGCCATCTAGTCAATACTGATTCATGGTGACCCTGTAGGACAGGGTAGAACTGCCCCTGGGTTTCCGAGGCTGTCACTCTACGAGAGTAGGGACCCTCACTTTTCTCCTCAAAAGCTACTGGTAATTCTGAACGGTTGACCTTGAGGTTAGCAGTCCATCGTTATCACTATGCAACCTAGACTCCTGCATAAGTATGTGTAGTATGTATAAATGTTTATAATAAACCTAAGGAGCCCTGGTTTCTGAATAGCAAGCACTTACATGCTCACTGGAAGGTTCAAACAGCAGCAGCTCCAAGGTCAACTTTCTTAAAGACTCACAGCTTGGAAGCCATAGGGAACGTACTTTTCTTCCGTCCGACAGGGCCACCATCATCAGAAGCCACATAACAAGAAAGGGTTTTATAGTAAGTAGAAATAGATTTATCAATTAATAGAGTGGCTCACATTGCGTTTTATCTTAACTCTCTAACTATCTATTGCTGTAGTTATTATTATTGTGCACTTGATATTTTTTATTCCTTTTCTGAGCATGTGGTTTGGATTGAGGTTGCCAGGCCACTACATAACTTGTTTTGACAAATTTCATGTGAGTTCATGCTGATGTGTGCCACTTTGGGGTGGAAATGTTAACATCCAGCGTATAACTTATCAAGTTTTCTCTGTTCTTCTATTACAACCACTAGCAATGCTGTGCAGTATGGCTGCTCTGAGTCCCAGACTACCAGTGTGGAGCTGAACTCCCAGAAAACACTTGAGGACATCCAGATAGAGAAATAAATCGTTGATGTTTTGAACTATTGAAAAGTTGAAGGTGTTTTGTTTTTTTTATAAAAAAAAACAAGGCACAAAATAGCTCATCCTCAAGGATGTTACAAGAAGAATCTGTGAAGCATGTAAAAATAGACTTTAAAAATAAAGAATGGAAAAATAAGATGCATGAAAGCATTAATCAGTAAAAAACCAGCACTTCAATATTATCTGGCTAAATAATCTTTTTGATAGAGAATTATTAAGGATAAATAAAATCACTTTCTTAGTGAAAGAAATTATTTTGAAGGGAGATATAACATCCTGGATGTTTATTCACCCAACATACAGAGCCCACAAATATAGAAAGTCAAAATTAATTCAAAATCAAATGCAAGAGGAAATGAACAGACCCAGATAAGCCAATCCTTGCACGGGCACTTCCCTTTTCCAGACCACGCTACCTAGAACTGCCCAAGAGACTTACGACTTGGCAACAGCATTTAAGAAGCAATGTACACAGTATGATGAGAAAGAAATATAGACATTTTTCTTAATAAACGAGAATAGATAAAGAGTTCACATTTCCTTCACTTCCAGATTTTATGAGGAAGCAATGTTTGAGGGACCAGAGCCATCTTATTAGAGATTTCTTATTATATTGTTGTTGTTGTTGTTGTTGTTGTTTGGTGCCATCAATTCTGTTTGGACTCTGCGCAACCCAATGAACAGCAGAATAAAACACTGCCTGGTCCTCTCCATCCTCTTCCTTGCTGCATGTTTGAGCCCATTGTGGCAGCCGCTTCCTCTATCCATCCTGGTGAGGGCCTTCCTCTTTACCCATGAACTTCTGAACATGATGTCCTTTCTATGAACACCAAACAGCATGGGCTTACAGGTGAGGGAATTGAGAATTGGAGAAGTTAGTTAACTTACCCACCGACAGAAGACGTGGCGACCACTGGGATGACAGAGTTTTGGACTCTTTCAGCGCCAACACATTTTGATACTATCACTAAGGCCACAAGGATGGGATGTTTAAGGAGATCAAAGATAAATTTTCAAATCTTCCATATCACAGACTTTTTGTGGTCTTTAGATGACATTAAAATATTAAGTGTGTCCCTGTTATGTCTGCTTTCGCTAATGTTTTCCCAATGGAAGTCTGAGACTTTTCCACCAGAGAAGACTGGTTTATATTCTCCAGGAGCCAAGTGGAATGCCATGAATGAGAATGTCATTGCCCTGAATACCTTCGGTTCCCTCATAACCACAGATCCAGTAAGTCTAAAACGGACACGCAAACTTCCTGCTTATTTGACCCGTCCATTCCAGGCATGCTTCTTGTACCACAAAACGTTATTCATCTGTAGGAATTAAAGCGGTTTCTTAAAAAAGAGCCATCTCCACTCCTACCACCAATATAATATAGACTTCGACTTAGCACTACCGATGAATCATCATAGTTCTGTTTCTGGATTTCACAGGACTACCAAGGAGAGAAGAAACCAAGGGCTGGGGCAGGCCTCCGAGCTGCCCTGGACAAGGTATCTTTTTCCAGAGCTGGTCTTCCCTACTCATGCTGCTCAGAGCCCCCCCTTTCCTGGCCATCTTACCCTGACAATTCTGCAGCCATCAGTGGCAGCAACAATGAAAGATGAGGCTGGGAGGTTGACAGTTTCTGTCGTGAAGTTCCTGGCATGAAGCTCGGAACTTTGTTCAAATGTCTTCAGCACCTTACTTAGTTTCTTAGGATTGTTGAAGTAAAGTACCCAAAACTGGGTGATTTGAAAAACTTGGGGTGTTTTCTCTCATAGTTCTGGAGACTACCCTAGGTGTCCAAGTTCAAGAGCACCTACTTTTCCGTGTCCACAAACTACGCATCCCCCCAGACCTTCTTTGCTTTGTAGATGCAGCTTCACATGGCCATTATCTCTTGGTCAGTATCTTTGTTCCCTCTTGCATTAAGATGCTAGTCTAATTGATTCTGGTTGGATTAGGACACCTCACTATTCTAGAAGATCCTCAGGGTAATGTATTTTGTTTGAAGACTCCATGTCTACAGGTATCAGGATTTCACCTTATTTTTGGAGACACAATTCAATCCATAAACCCATCCAAAAACAATAGTAAATCAACTGTTTCTGTCTGGGTTCTAGAATATTGATGTGCTGTTGTTTTAAAAAATTTTAATATAAATCTAAAGACCAAGTATCAAATAATTCATATCTCTAAAAGTCTACAGTAAACAGTTGTCTTTGATATGCATAAACATTTTTAATGTAGGTGTACACCTCAGCCAGTGCATGTACTCAAAATCTCATTGCTATCCAGTCAATGCTGACTCATAACCACCCATTGGGCCACTGTAGAACTGCACATCTTGACAAGAGCAGAAATCTCCTCTTTCTCAGGAGGGTTGGCGAGCAGATACACACTGTTGGTCTTCCAGTTAGAAGCCTGATGTGTATTCCCCCTTCTCTACCAGAGCCCTCTATGTGCATGTTAATGTTCTGTAAAATCAAATTTCTTCTTCCATTTAAATTATTCTGGCTGAGATATCTAGCTGCAGTTCTCCTTGCACTTACTAAAAGTTGTTAGTTTTACTGCACATTAATAGAATTAATGCCAAGACATTGAAATGAAAATAAATGTACGCTTTGGGACTGCACATCCTAAGTTTCACAGAGATTTTGCAATGATGTTGTGGTTCATATTTTATGGAAGAAACCCTCCAGTTGAAGTCTATAAAGTTCTTCAATCAAGTTCTAAATCACGTTTTCCCAGGACCATTGACTTAATATGACATACTAGCTCCACAAGCATAGCCACTTCTATCATGTACCAAAAGGCAGCTTTTCTCCAGGAACAAGTTAGGGCTACTGCGATAGCTCCATCAGAGCGAAGCTGTCAAGAAAACAAACTCAGATGCCTGCAGGTGAGGTAAAGGGGTGATTCGATTGAAGAGAGTAGTAAATGTGATCATGCCCTGCTTAATAGGGGGAAATCACCATTCTGAGTTACCATGACCAGGAGCAGCTATACAATTTGTGAGACCCAGTACAAAATGAAAATGCCATATCAAGATGGCAATGACAGAGCCTCAAAGCACAGATGGGACTTTTCTGAGCATGGGGGTCTTGAGGCTACAGAGGTTGTACACCCATGAAGTTGGCCTTGGACAGGAGGGAATGTGGGCTCAGTGTTAACGGTAGCATCAGCTACTCAGTGTGACCCCAGAAAACTCAGGGTGAGGAGCCTGAAAGGGTGTTGTAAGAGGTGTGTTGCCTCCATAGTGTCTATCTCTTAAAGAGCCCACCCCTCTTCTACCTCTCCCAGGCCCCCGCCCCCTCTCCCGCTTTGACAAGCTCCTAGAAAGGAATCAGAAGTACAGTTGTAAACATACCAGAGCAGCAGAGTAGCTTCAGCCAAGGAGTTTGCAGACAGCTGTGAGCAGCACATCGTTGGACTCCGAGTGGCTGTTATTTTGCCATTGAGTCAGTTCCAACTTGTGGTGATCCCATAAAACAACAGAACAAATTCTTGGCTGGTCTTGTGCCAATTTAATGATGAATGAAAGGCTTGAGCTCATTGTTTCAGCGACTGTGTTTTCAGCGCTGTCCCACCTAAGAAGTTGATCCTATAGTGCTCTGTATTACACTGTGATCACAGAGTTTTCATTGGCTGACTTCGAGGAGTAGATTTCCAGGCCTTTCTTCCAAGTCTTTCTTAATCTGGAAGCACTGCTAAAAATTCTCACCATGAGTAACTGTGCTGCTGTCGGAAACACTGGTAGGTAGCATCGTTTCCAGCACCATAGCAATGCAAAAGTCACAACAGTACCACAGACATAGACAGGTGGTGGAGTTAATGGAACCCTTCCATTCATTTTACCCTTTTGTTTCTTCTATTCTAAAACTGAATTAATGTGTTTTATTGAACCATGATATATACATAGTTTTCACTTCTATTCATCTTAAAATTTCATTTCTAAATGCCTATATGTTGATTATATTTCAAATATAAACAGTGAGTAATTGCATTTTAAATTCATTAGAAATAATATATAGACACTCAACTATATCAAACCCTGGGCCTACTAACTATTAGCAATTGGACATATTTCTTCCAAATAATTTTGTTTGTGTGAAAGAAGAAATTATTACAGGTATATTTGAACAGTTCATATAATCCATTTCCTTCTACTACAGAATTAGCCACAAAATTGAAGCTCTTATAAATTTCCTATCAATGGTCTTATATTTTTAATTTAAGTAAATAAATAGAATAATTTTATTTATGTTTATAAAAAATTATATATTTGTAATTTTTATCACAACACTTTCAAAATAAATTAATTTTATGTAAGTACATATGTGATTTTTAATTACCATTTAGTAACTTGCTTCTTGTATATAGGATCATTTCGTCATATGTCATAAATTAATCCTATACTTCTGATTTATATTGCAATGTGCAGCAAAGATCCTTGTAGGTGTGTGCATATATATATATATATATATATATATACTCTCCAGGTTGTACATAGGTTGTAAAGTATCTTCAAGTTGCTAGTATTTTGATAATATACATGCCAGGAAATATAATAACTGATATATCCACAATTAGTATTTGAGAATTCCCATTGTTTACATCTTATATTAGTCAAATTTTATGAGATATTAGTTTTTTCTAAACTGATGAGTATTAAGTAGTATTTCAATCCTGACCTATTTTATTTTTCCCTGGTTATTGATGACATTGTATTCTCATCATTAGATTTTTCCTTCCGTGAAGTACACATTTACATATTTTGCAATGATTTTTTAAGATAGAAATTAGATAGTCTATTGAAATAATGGAATTCTCTATATATTTTGGGTATATATTCTTGTCAGTTGTAAGTTTAGCAAACTTCTCTGATTCTATAGCTGTCTTTTCCACATTCATTGCTTTACAGAAGATTTTTATTTCAATGTAGCTAAATCTATTATTTTTAGCTTTTGTGATTTGTGGTTTATATGTCTTGTTTCATAAATCTTTTTTTCACACTAAGCTTATACATATATTTTAAAATATATCATTATAAATACTTTTTAAAGTTTTACTCTCCACATTTGTCTTTAACCTTCTAGGATGTATTTTATGTTTGGTGCAGGTAGGATTTTTAACTTTTTAATTTTTTCCAGATTAAATTTTTCCAGGCCCACCTAATAGTACATTCTGCCTCTGCTTACTTGAAGCTACTTCTGTTTTCTGCCAAGTGTGTATATGCATGTTCCATTCCATCAGACTGATTTGTCTTCTCCTTTGCTAATAATACTAAGAAACCCCGGAGGTACCATGGCTAAAGAGCTTGTCTACTAATTGAACAGTCAATAGCCCAAACGCTATTTGAACCTACCAGCCCCTTTGCAGAGGACAGACATTGTAGTCTGATTCTGCAACAATGTGCATCCTTAGAAACACTATGCGATGGCTCCTCTCTGACCTATATGGTCTCTATTAGTTGTAATCTATTCAACAATATTTTTCATTTATATTCTAGTAATTATTGGTACCTAATAAAGCCCATTTATTTTTGTGTACTTTGTGATGCTTGAGACTACAATGAACATTGATAATAACAGAGTGGTTTCATGCTGTACTATATAATAAGGCAGACAGCAGAAGAAGTGATGCATTTTAATTATGATACCGGAGAAGAATATTGAAAATACTCTAGACTTCTAAAAGAACAAACAAATCTGTCTTGGAAGAACATAGCTTAAATGTTTCTTAGAAGCCAGGATGGCAAGACTTCATCTTACATATTTTAGGAAGAGATCAGTCCATGATAAAGGACATAATACTTGTAAAAGTAGAGAGTAACCCCAAAAGCGGGAGACCCTCAATGAGACAGATCAACAGACATGGTGACTGCACCTCAAAGCATCAAACAAGAACAAGGTTTTGAGATTTAATAATATTCTTCATAAAAAAATGTGTATACCTGTATCCAGTGACTAGGAAGCGATCGATCGGTGGATGATAACAATGACTTTAAGCACAAGCAAGTATTCAGATAGTGCCTCTACTGTCTGAACCCTCTCTCTTATCCTTAAACCCAATCTGAGGCCAACTGTGCTCCTGCAATAGGCCTAGAAGTAGAGAGAAGGAAGAAGGACTGCTTCCGTTTTCCTGAGGCTGTGCCTTAGATAGTCAGGGATACTGTTGTCTGTTGCCATCTGTTAACTCTGACGCATGGGAGCCCCATGTGCTGCAGAGAAGAACCATGCTCCTTAGGATTTGCAAAAGTGTGATTGTCTAAATTGTATGTGTGTGTGTGTGTGTGTGTGTGTGTGTGTGTGTGTGTGTGTGTACACAAGGATATATCTATAGTAGTCACTCCATGATATGATCTTCTGTGAAGTAATCAAATGGTTAATATGGTCACAGCCTTGATATGCTCATTCAGGGTGTGGCCTACTCTTGGCATAGATTAATAACATGTAGAAGCCAGCTCACTTCGATGGCTGGATCTGGATCCGGTTTGTTATCTTCCTGTTGTGTCACCTGCTGATCCCAAATGCCATCAGCGGATTACCAATGCTGGGTTCATTCAACTTTGCATCCACCAGCCTGTGGCCTCCCTGCTTCATCTTTTTGTTTCCTGTTTGTCAGGCCCTACAACCACTTGAAGTCAAGAAAAGTCAACTTACCACTGATCTGTGAACTTGGACCAGTCTGGACTTACCCACTTCGACAACTATGTGAGACATTTCTTGACAAAAATCTCTTTCTGCAGCCATCAACTGATCACAGAGACTTATTTTTGTTTGAAATAAACCTATGCATGTGTGCACTGAAACTCTAGGACCAATAGGTGTTTAAAATTTACCTTCAGAGGCACACACACCTGTGATGGTGTGTGTATAAGTGTTACAACAATACAAATAAATAAAAGTGTTTGGATTAACTACTTCTTTCATACATCCTTGAGAAGCTTGAAGGCATCCCTGTTTATCACGGGTCACTAACATGGAAAACTACATACTGGCCGAGAGACAGGCACAGCCGAGTCATTCTGACTTAGCACTTTGGAGCATAGTGCTTCGCCTCTGTAAGCCAGGTTTATTACCTGTAAAATGGGTATATTGATTATGCCGCCCCCTGGGGGATTTTAGAAGGTTAAATTTTTACTTTGGGGAAGTATTAGCTGCTTTATTTTATTTTTAATATACCCCCAGGGGAGAACTATGATTAAGAGGCTAAGACGACACTGCAATCATATTTCTGGCATGTTCTTCTGACGAAGGATAAAGGCATTATCATTTCTCAGTGCTTGAAACCCCACTCAGTCAACTTTTCCTTCTCCCTCCTACCCTAAGGATGTGGGAGCCTCCTGAGAACTTTCCAGCAAGCCAGCCTACATTCACTGAGATTACCTGACTGCTGTCATCTGGACACTGTATGTCAGGCTGACTCACCTCACTGCACAAGGCAAGTGCCACTGTTTGCACAGACAGTGGGGCGTCGACTGTATGCGATCATTGTAAAAGTTTGTAGTCGTGTGTTAGTCAGATCATCCACAAATAAGAAGGGAGAGTCTACCTTCAGATTTTGTACATAAGATCTAGAACTTCCCAAATAGATAGTTTTAGGGGCAAGGGCACAGGCATGTGATTGAGTGTTACTTCATGAAACGGTTCCTCTGGCCCTTAAAAAAATCCTAGCCTAAAACTCCCTTTCTTCCTCCCAGAAGAGCTCATCCCAGTGGATTAAAAAAAAAAAAGTATACCCCACCCCCCGCAGTGGCTTAATATATATATAATTTACCAGGTGCCATGAAGTCAATTCTGACTCTGCATACACTTGAACTTCTGATTATTTCATTGGCAGCTGAGCATGTTAACCATTTTCTCCACCAAGGGACGCTTTTTCATTAAGACTCCCAAATGAATTCTAGGGCTCTGGGTTAAATTTCATTTTTCTTAGACATTATCCCCAAAAGTACTCACATTTGAAAATAGACGAGTGACGTAGGCTTATGTCCTTTAGTCAACCTCTCTGAACTTCTTTTGTTCATCACTAGAGGAGTAATAAGAGAAAGTCTGTGCACTGCTTATGAAAACGATGGCAACATAATAATCCTTAGAGTTCTGGGGCTTGTAGCTGCACCTGCCGTATGGACCAGTCTTCCAATGGTGTCCTTCCTTTGGGTGAGTCCCTGCTCTTTTTATAACTCAGGTGTGATTAGGTTTAGAACCCACCCCACCCTGGTAAAATCTCATGAATGTAATAAAAAATAAATCCTCTTTTTTACACAAGATATTATGCACAGATACAGAGGTAATGACGTCAATACATTCTTGGGTGAACGCAATTCAACCACACTGATTTTGATTAATCACACATATATTCTGAATGTACATGTGAACTTGTACTTAGGCTCTGCACTTATGATGAACAGAGAAACAGGTTAATTCCAAGGTGAATATCCTTTGGCTGGAAGTATTGTTGTATCGTGAGTTGTGGGAGGAGTAGAAGGGTGGCAAGGGAGAAAAACTGGAGGTGATGGGAGGGAAATAGCACAATAATGAGGGGGTTGCTGCATTGTTTACTTTTACCCAGAGGGTAGCTTAATGCATCACAACACATTAAGTTGGAAGTAACAGATAATTATTTAAATCAAGAATTATCCTTCTCCTATACCACTATTGTATACCAAGTCTTAATGGGAAGCATCTATAAGTAACAGTCTTAGGTGCCATCAGTCAGAGAGAATAATTGAAATATAGCCTGGTCTCTCTGAATCATAAATGTTTAGGGTTGTGTCTACACAAATTTTTGCTGTCATTTGTAACAGAAAATCAAAAACATTAGTTCCCAACTCTGTTCTGTTACAAATGACAGCAAAAATTTGTGAAAAAGAAATTCTTGAACATGTTGGCCAAAGACTATAAAGCTCTGTGTCCAGAGAGGCCACCAGAATGGAGTGGAGAGTCAAGATTACCTGTGCCGTGTCTATTACCACCTGTAAGTTCTGCTTCAAATCCTGCCTTGACTTCCTTGTATTGTTAGACAAAGTTTTCGTGACAGGTCCCCGACCTTCCGGACCTGAGCTCCCGGTCTTTATCTCATAGCACTACAGCGGCCGGTCATCGCTCATAGAATGTCAGACCCTCTCATCCCCGTGATTCTCTTCCGTTACTCTTCTCTGGGAACAATTCTTAAAATCTCAAATTTGTGTTGGATTTTTGATACTATATTGTGTACCTCCATTGTTTTCTTCTTTATCATGGTACTCTTCACTCGAACATGTACTTAGCTCATCATGGCTACACTTCACTCCACTGACGTGCAGGATTCATTAAAACTGGAGTTGGCTTCCATCGTGCTCTTGAACGACTGCCTGGAACCTGGCAGTCTCAACAAATATTAGTTGAACAAATGAATAATGGAATGTAAACTTAGACACAAAAATAATGAAATTAAAAGTCCACTACTGTTAAGTTGATTTTGACTCACAGCAACCCTATAGGATGGAACAGAACTGCTCTGTAGAATTTTTTGAGGCTGAAATCTTTCCATCTTTGTGGAAGCAGGTTGCCTCATATTTCCTCCGTGGAGTGTCTTATGGTCTTGAACTACCAACCTTTAGCTTAGTAACTCAATGCTTACCTCCCTGTGCCACTAGAAGGCTTAAGAATCATAAAGCAAATGTAAAAAGCTGGAGACTTTGAAGAAGGAAGCAATTTGTATCACTGTTGCTCACATCCTTATTCTAAAACCCATAGAATTAAATGGACAAATAAATGAAACAAAATTTTTTGTGAGTTGGAAGTCAGAAATACCTGCTATCTCTTATCCTCTTTTTACCAATTTTGACACTTGCCATTGCTCCACTTCTCTGCTAGTTTTGATAATGTGTTGCAGTGTGTAACACAGAGCTCACAGATCATACTCGGAGTTATGGGACTTAATAGGGAACTAACAGATTACAACACAGGATCAGAACCAACAGGGTGGCAAAACTAATCAATCCCCTCAGTGTTCATACACAGTATTTTCACAGCCCCATCCTAACAACAGTCCTGTGCATGTTATTAGCATCTTGAGTACATCGTCCAAGCCCCTTGGTGTGCTCCAAGCACCTTATTTGCATCACCCAACCCAATCACTTTGTGAGAGTCACAAGATCATGGCAGAAAAGGCCACATTAAGTGTTTTTCTGTGCTGCAATTTATGGAAACCATGGAGAACTGTCAGAGAAGGGAAACTCAACTATTTTCCACTAAAATAACCAAATACCAAATTCACTGCCTTCAAGTTGATTCTGATCCAAAGTGTCTTGATAGGACTGAGTAGAACTACTCCTATGGGCTTCTAAGACTATAAATCTTTATGGGGGTAGAAAGCCTCATATTTCTCCCAAGGAGTGGCTGGTAGTTTTGAACTGATAACCTTGCAGTTAGTAGTCTAACACATAACCTTCTATGCCACCAGGGAATCTCCACTAAAATGATGTATGATATAAAACAGTAAGACTAAATCCAATGACAGATGGGAAACTTGGCATACCTGGAAAACTAAGATAATTCCATTGAGTTCTGGCTATCACAAAGTTCACTAAATAAGCTGCAATAGACTGATTTGTATTCCAATCTCAATCTCTAAATGGCACAGTTTCATTCTCAAGCTTGTAATGTGTACATTTGAATGCAATTATAAACTCAGGTTTGAACTCCTGTACTATGCGGTATAATGTATACAGGACAATGGAAACTAGCAAGGCCCAAATATTTGGTGATTTCATACTTCAATTATGTGTCTTCAGGAACTATCAGTCCTGCCAGGATGGAACACCCAAACAATCCAATGTGTTTAGCTGTTGAATATATTGGATCAACAAGCAAATACTTTTGCTTTTGATTTCATTCCTCCTTTCTAATCTACCTCTGCAGATTGACTTCTGCTCTCCATTCTCTCACCATCCTAAGTCTCCCATGGGGCCCTTGTCTGATGAATGATAGCCATGTAAGCATTTTCACTTCTTTGCTGGAGAGGGAATTATACAGGGGACACCTCTGACTTCCTCCAGCTGCACAAGGGAGAAGTAGAATCCAACTCCACATCTGCCCAATGATGCTTCCTACGAGGCAGAGGCCACACATGCCTCCACCCTCCAGTTTCTTTATCTTCTTCTGATACCAACCATCCCTGCCACGAAGCTCAACTGTTCTACTGGATTTTATAATCCATTGTAATGGCCACACAAACCTCAAAGACAATGTTTTCAATTATGAGGTTTATAGAAGTAAAATAACAGGTTATAAACCTGGATCAAATTAAGTAAAGATATAGTCCTTTTGACTCAAGTATCTATTCTCACGGCCTCTCAACCATATGGGCCCTTGGTCTCTCTCCTGCTTGGTCAAGTTTTACAAAGCTCTTTTAGCATTGATAAATGTCCAAAGGCATCCTACTTGTTTGTTCTGTGTACTGGGAAGTTCATCTCTCTGTCTCCTGGGCTTGAAGCTCCAGCTTTCAGTACCTCTGTTGCCAGTGTCACTTTACACAAGGATCTCACATACTCCCCCTTATTGACTCCTTTCATGAGGGTATGAGATTCTCTAGTTATTATTATGAAATGGCCCCTTTCATACCTTAGGGAATGGAAAAACAGATCAATCCTCTAAACCTTTCTTGAATATCCCACCCAGTTATTGGTGGGAATTACAAGGACAATAAATAAAAAAGCCAAATCAAATAATGTCACTTCACTACAACTGGCTTTTCCAGGGGGCAACCATCACTCACTGGAGATAAAGAACTCACATACAACAGAATCTCTGTGATCGCTGTGACGCAAACATCTTTTGACATCCCAGCTGAGACCTTGGTTTAGCGTATGGTCTGGGGATCTTTGAGTATTTATGGTTTTCTAGCTTCTCTGAAGACTCTAAAAGGTTTAATACATTACGCTAGTGATATTTTCATTTTGATTGTGCAATTGTATGTGTGTATGTATGTCCATCACATGTCAGTCTGTCATGCTGTAGTAGCTCATGCACTGCTGTGATGTTTGCAGCTATGTCACTGGTATTTCAAATGCCAGCAGGATACTTACGAAGTGAACACATTTCAGTGGAGCTTCCAGACTAAGCACAGACAATGAAGAAAGACTCAGATCCCCAATTCAGAAGAAGGAGCCACTGAATGCTTTATGCATACCTTCAAACCGTTGTTGGATAAGGAAGGTCTAACGGATGGAAGCAGAACCTTGTGGAAGATAGCGCCAGAGGATGGGCCCCATCAAAATGTGACAGACGAGAAGCTAATTTCTCAGAGGGCATTACCATCGTGAGGGGAGTCCAGTGAGGCCTGTGGGGGTGGAGCCTTTGGGATCTTCATTCGCTGATAGGGCCCAATTCAAGGTAAGGAGAAACAACCGCAAAATTTTAATCATGGTTACTTGGAACGTGCAAAGTATGAAACGAGGAACATTGGAAATCGTAAAAAATGAAGTATAATGCATAAATATCAATAGCCTATGCATTAATGAGCTGATGTCGACTGGTATTGGCTATTCTGAATCAGAAAACCATGATTTACTATGTTGGTGAAACATAATCAAGAGGAATGGAGTGACATTCATTGTCAAAAAGGTCATGAAGTACAAAATCAATCATGAAGTACAATACTGTCTGTGATAGGATTATATCTAGCTGCTTATAAGGAAATCCAATCAGTATACCTATTATTCAAATTTATGCATGAACCAAGAAAGCTAGTGATGAAGAAATTGAAGAATTCTACCAAACACTTCAGTCTGAAATTCATCAAACTTGCAATTAATATGCATTGATAATAATTTGCAACTGGAATGCAATAGTTGGAAACAAAGTGGAAAGAGCAGTAGTTAAAAAAATAGGGACTTAATGATAAAAATGAAGCTGGAGATCAAAATGATAGAATTTTTCAAGGCCATCAACTTGTTCATAGCCATTCCTTTTTTCAACAACACAGTAGGTGACCATATCCAAGGACTTCTCCAGATGGAATACACCTAAATCACATTGACTACGTTTGTGGTAAGAGAGGATGGAGAAGCTCAATATCAGCAGTTCAAACCAGGCCAGGGGCTGACAATGGAACAGACAATCAGTTGCTCACATGTAAGTTCAGGATAAAGCTGAAGAAAATGGAAACATTTCCACAAGAGCCCAAATACGACTGTAAATCTATTCCACTTGAACGTCTCAAGAAAAGATTTGACTCATTGAACACTTATGACAGAAGATATAATGAGCTGTGGGAGGACATCAAGAACATCATTCATGAAGAAAGAAAAATATAATGAAAAATACAGAGGGGAAAAAAAAGGTCCAGAAGAGATATCAGAAGAGATTCTTAACCACAGAGAAGCTAAAGCAAATGGAAGAAATGATGAACTCAAAGAATTGAATAGAACATTTCAAAGGACAGCTCAAGATGACAAAGCCAATTATTATAATGAAATGTGCAAAACCCTAGAATTAAAATACGAAAGGGGGGAAATGTAGTCAGCACACACTCAAGAAAACTTCAAGCCTCAAGTTGCAATCTTGAAAGATTCTATGGGCAAAATATTGAGTGATGGAAAGAATACACAGTCACTGTACCGAAAAGGGGGAAAAGCTAAAAAAACTAGTGGCAATCCCACCATTTCAAGAGGCACAATAATGAACAAGAACCAATGGTGCTAAGATGTCCAAGCTGCAGTGAAAGTATACACCCCAAACAAGGGATCTACAATCAAGGCTCATGGAAAGAGCAGTCAATAGACCAAAAGTGAGTTGCACTGGGTAAATCTGCTGCACAAGACCTCTTTAGAGTATTGCAAAGAAAGGATGCTACTTTGAGGACTAGTGTGCACTTGACCCCAGGCTTGGTATGTGCAATTGCCTCATACACATATGAAGATTGGACGTTGAATAAGGAAGACAGGCAAAGAATGGATGCATTTGAATTGTGGTGCTGGAGAATACTAAAATTGCCATCACAACACATGTACAAATATGCTTGATACAATTGATGCATGGAATGTTATAAGAGCTGTCGGAGTCCCCAATAAGATGATTAAAGAAAAAAAAATACCCTCGACTGCTAAAAGGACAAATTGGTCTGATTTGGAAGAACAGCCGGAGTGCTCGTTAGAGGCAAGGATGGGGAGATTTCATCTTACATACTTTGGACATGTTATCAGGAGAGCTCAGTCCCTGGAGAAGGAAATCATATTCGGTAAAGTAGGAAAATAAGGAAATAGGAGGTCCCTCAAGCAGATGAATTGACACCCTGGCTGCAAAAATGGGCTCCTGCATAGGAACAATTGTGAAGATGGCCAGAATGTGATAGTGTTTTGTTCTGTTGTATATAGGTGTGTGTGTGTGTGTGTGTGTGTGTGCGCGCGCGCACGCGCGCGCACGCACATATAAGAATTACCTGTGAGAGTTATTTTAAATATGTATATATATTTTCCACGGATAGATACTGGAATTGAGTTGATGGAGACTAGGAATTTGTGTTATTAAAGACACCTGAGTGTTTGTGCTGCAACTAGTCTTTGGATGTGACACAAAGAATTATTGACCTAGGACAAGCCTTTGGTAGCTTGGTGTGGGTTTTTTGTCCACCTTATGAGAGAAAGACCATAAAGAATAGGAAATCCCATTTAGGGGCAAAGTGGGTGAGATACAGGGCAAAATAATATCATCCAAAAAGGGAAAATAATATTAAAATAGAAAGATGATGTCTACAACATCAAAAAATATCGCTGCATCACATGTATAATAGATTTGCCTATGGTTAAGAATATTGTTAAAAGTTTCCCTCTCCAAAAATATTTGAACCTTTCAGTGTTTCCACTGTATGTTATATTGACAAGCTGTTAGTATCAAATTCTGTGGCCTGTAATAGGTTGATATCCCAATAAAACACATTGGCTATAAGTAATTTAATTATGTTTAGCTTTGTGTTCAGTAGCATATTGTATTGGGCAAATCTGCTGCACAAGCCCTGTTTCATGTTATAGAACAAAGACATCTCTTAGAGAACCAAAGTGACCCTGATCCAAGTCATGGTATTATGCATGGACAAATAATAAAGAAGCTCGCGGTAGGGGTGGCGTATTTGACTTAGAGCGCTGGTGATGCATGTTGACAGCACCATGGACTATCGGAACAAGAAAATCTGTCACGGAGGAAGGACCCCCAGAATGCTCCTGATGAGCAAGGATGGTGCGATGTTGTCTCACTTACTTTGAATAGGTTTATCAGGAGAAACCAATCCTTTGGGAAAGACATCTTGCTTGGTAAAGTAGGGGGACAGTGAAAACGACTCTCAACTAGATGGATCGGCAGAGTGGCTGCGACCGTGGACTCAAACATAATAAACGTGAGGATGGCGCAGGACTCGTCCAGGCCTCGTTTTGGTGTGTATAAGGTTGCTGTAAGCTGGAGCCGGTTTAATGGCACCTAACAACAATAACAACACATTGTGCTTGAAGCCTTCGAGTTAGAATCTATTGACATGGTTCGACTTCTTTATGTGAATTAATTTATTTGAATGATAAAGAGGGAGTGAGCTTGTGTATGAAAGAGAAAAATGGGATATGAAGTGCATCTATCTCAGCAAGGTCTTTGTGGGCAAGAGAATTTTGGGGGGAAAAATAAAGAAACAACGAAAGAAAAAATGTGCGGGCGCTACAGATTTAGAGAGAAGAGTTTGTTACTTCTGGGCACAATCTTTTTTTTTTTTTTTCCTGAGTCAAACCAGCAAGTATTTAAAGCAGATTCAGAACCTTGAGAAAACAAGGTTCACAATGGAGTGCTGGGCCCAGGACACAACCTTCGATGGGGTTGGAGGGGTTGAGCTGCCCACATACAGCCCCACCGAAGCCAAGCTAATGAGGATTAATTGGCCTTCCTGTGCACTGGGTTAATGGTAATTGGGTCCTTGGACACGCTGACCTTTTCATTGACTTCTCATTTAACATGAGCTCTTGGCTCCCCTGGTTGGAGCTTACACAGTGGTACATTTACAGCAGCAGCGCAAGTCTTCTGCGTGTGCATCCATCCTTCTTTGCTTCCTTCCTTCCTTCCTTCCGTCTTCCCTTCTTTCTGGTCTTTTGAAGAAGGCAGAGTGGCCTCTGCATGGAGTTGTTCTGCCAAGGGAAGGCAAACATTTCTTGTTGGCTGGCCTTCTCTGCAGGGGTGCTGAGGGGCATCACTTAATGAGGCCTCAGCCTCAGAAAGAGATTTGAAAATCTGAATAACGTAAGTAGGCTACGATCAGTGCTCCAGCTGCTCTGCTCCAAACCCTCTCAGCATGGGCTCCCCCCCTCCCTCTCAGTGTAGCCAACAAGCTGGAAAGTAGGCACTTGTGCCTTTGGGGGCAATGCCCTGGCCTCTGGTCTTGGGTGGCTTTCTTTCTTGAAATGAACTCCTTGCTAGGTTTTCTCAATTCATGACCAGTAGAGGGCTGAAGTACTCCATTCACAAAGGCCATGACAAATGCACATTCAACCTGGACCTCGGAAGGCCTTAAAACCCTTACGTTGTCCAAATGGCCAAAGGGCTCAATTCGAATTTACCCAGAGATGCTGCAGAAGAAAGGTCTGGTAGTCAACTTCCAAAATAAGTGGCATTGAAAACCAGTTCTATTCTGGCACACACGAGGGAGCCATGAGTCAGAATGGACTTGCACACAACTGGGTTTTGGGGTTTTATGTTTCTTAAGATCTCTGTTTTCCTATGGTTAAGTTGAGGAGGTCACTGTAATCATCTTAGGGTTGTTAGCATAGTTGGTGGTCTTCTGTGATCTACGGAAGGAAAATAACTGGTTTGTCCATTGGTGCTGTAACCTGCCCATTCAGGGGCTTGTTAGGTGCCATCAAGTCAGTTCCAACCCATAGCGACCCTATTCAAAGCAGAATGAATCATTGCCTGGTCTTTCATTATCCTCACCATTATCCCTGTGTGAGAGCCCATTGTTGCAGCCACTGTGTCAATCCATCTCCTTGAGGGTCTTGCTCTTTTTCCCTGCTCATCTACTCTTCTCCAGTGACTGGTCTCTCCTGACACCGTGTCTAAAGAATGTAAGGTGATGTCTTGCCATCCTTGCCTCTAAGAGCACTCAGGCCGCACTTTTGAAACAGATTGGCTTGACCTTTTTACTTTCAATATTCTTTGTCAGCACCACAATTCAAATGCATCCATTCTTCAGTCTTTTTTATTCAATGTCCAATTGTCACATGCATATGAAACAAGTGAAAATGCCAAGGCTTGGGTCAGGTACACCTGAGTCCTCAAATAGCAACCTTACTTTTACACACTCTAAAGACGTCTTGTGCAGCAGATTTACCCAATGCAATGCGTCTTTTGATCTCTTGACTGCTGCTTCCATGAGCATTGATTGTAGATCCCAGGAAGACAAAGTCCTTGACAACGTCAACCCTCTCTTCATCCATCATGATGTCACCTATTTTGGTCCAACTGTGAGGATTTGGGTCTTTTTTATCTTGAGCTACAATCCATCCTGAAGGCTTCCATCTTTGATCTTCATCAGCAAGTGCTGTAAGTCCTCCTCACTTTCAGCCAGCACGGGCTGTGTCATTTGCATACCACAGCTTATCAGTAAGCCTTCCTCGAATCTAGATGCAGCATTCTTCCGCATGCAATCCAGCTTTTCTGACTATTCGCTCAGCACACAGATCGAGCAACTGTGGCGACAAAATACAACCCTGCCACACACCTCCCCTGATTTTAAACTATGCAGCATTTCCTTGTTCCTTTCACACAACTGCCTCCTGATCCATTAGCACAACGAAGAGTTCTGGAATACCCATTCTTCCCAAGGCCACCCATAGTCCATTGTGAGCCACACAGTCGAGTGCCTTGACATAATCAATAACGCACAAGTAAACATCTTTGTGGTTTTCTCCATGACATACGCAGTGACAACCCCCATTCCACATCCCCTTCTAAATCAGGCCTGAACCCCCAGGAGCTTCTATTCAATGCACAACTACAACCACATTACATGATGTTCAGAAAAATTTTACTTGCATGAGACATCAATGATAGTGTTATATAATTTGAGCATTGAATCCTCTCTCTTTAGTACAAATATGCCTATATCTCTACCATTCTTCTGGAACTGAAGGAACTCCTGGGGTATGTCTGTTCTGAAATAAAATACATAATACCTTGTGGGAATGGTGCATACAGTGGCCTCATTCTTTCAAAGAATATATATTTTAATAAATATATTAAATAAAATATATATAATATATATTTTAATCTCTATGCTTAATAAACTTACATTTTCATTTTATTATCATCAAAATGAATCACTACTTCATCAAATCAGCAGTTTCTAAGGTTTATAAATTTAGAGCAGGATTACTTTTAGTGAGCCAATTTAGACTGAAATATTATTTAAACATTTTTAATTTAATTCATATTATTGTAAATAGTTGGATAATTATGCAGGCAATATGCTGATGTGTCAAAGATATGTCCTAACCCCAGGCTTCCTTCTGGTTCTGCATACGACATGGTCCTGTCTCTGAGTCAGTCCCATGGTCCCATGTCCCCAACATCCATCAGCTTAACAATGAGTCATCTCTGAAGACTCAAATCTGACCACTTCCTCTTTGAACTTTTGACATCAGCTAATGCAGCTCCTGGTATTTCATGCCCACAAGGTTCCAGCCAGTCTTCTCTCACGTTCCCATCAACAAGTAAGTGAACATCGTTGTTTAAAAGTTCATTTACTCTTGAGACAGAAAGATCCATCAGGGAGAAAACAGGTCTCTGCCATGTTGTTGGTGACCTTCTCAGCACCACTCTCCTAGGTATTAAAAAATGCTTGAGGAGTGAATGAATGAATAAGAGAATAGGCACATGAGTGAACAGCTCATTGGTTCAATGCTATTAGGATACACACACTTATGTATGTACAAACACACATGCACACAGAGAGAGAATCCTGGTGGCACAGTGGTTAAGTATTCAACTGTTAGAGGAGTTAAAAAGCTATGATAAGATGTAGAGCTACTGTGGAAAACATCGAGCCACTAGAAGGATATCTGCAGGAATAAAGAAATATAGTGGGAGGCATATTGACAGTAGGAAAAATAACATTTGGCAGCTTGAACCTACCCAATACACCATGGAAGGAAGACATGGCGATCTCCTTCCATCAATAGTACATCATTGGAAACCCTATGTTGCAGTTCTATCTGTCTTACAGACTCACTATGGTTCAGAATTGCCTCGATGTCATGGGTATCATTTGATTTATATTGATACAATGCATCCACGCCTCACTTATTGACTTGGTTAGGTAATTACCAAGTAATTAAGTGAAAATGAGGGATGACCACAGCGGATCATAAAAAAGAGAATAATTACTTCAATAAAAAACTGTCAAATTCCATTATTATGTAGCTGCTACATTATATTGTTGCAAGACAGTCAAATTTTATCATAACTGCCAAATAACCTTGCCACATAACTGCCAAACCACTGAGAATCATGACGCAGACACACTGACAGATAACCTTAACCATCACTGCCGGTAGTACTCTTGCCTTGCATATCTATGATCAGTTATGACAGACAAATGTGAACAAGACACAAAATAGATAGTAGATTTTTTTTGCTACATTTGTAAATTCAAAAGCACAGCTAACAAGATAGTATATAAGTGCCAAGTAGGCAAGATGTATTACCAGTGTACTTGGCACATAGAAAGTTCATGAAAACATTATTCACTAATAATTTGAATTGTCATTCATTTTCCTGTCTTCATCAAGGAAGATATTAGTTTAATATAGCATGTACTTAATCTGTTAGTGTTTTCAAGGGGACATTACTGCCAGACCTGCACAAGAATCCAGTTCTCTGTCTTTTCTGATGCTTTGTTATCTTCACCACGAAATCAAGCTGCCTGATGTTCTTTTCCTACTGTCATCAGACCTTCAACCACATTTCTATATTCCCGCAGACATCTTTCTGATGCTTCCTGTTTTCCACCATGGATCCACATCTTACCAATCTTAGAGTTCCCATAACTCATCTAATGCTGACTCCTTTCTCTATTTTCACAGAGAGAAATATTTCATATGCCCTCTGTCTCCATGCCTTTAACTTTATATCATCTCATCTCTTGGAGTAGAGCTTTTTGAGGGGGCAGAAAGGGGGTTCGTCTGAAATATTCTACTTCTAGATTATCCCTAACATTTTCTTCTTCGCTAACATCTTCCTTCTACATACAACCCTTCTTTAAAATCCTCCATCTGACTCTACATACAACCCTTCTTTAAAATCCTCCATTTTACTCTACATACAACCCTTCTTTGAAATCCTCCATCGTATTCTACATACAACCCTTCTTTAAAATCCTCCATCTTAGTAAACACCAATAGGTAAAGGCAAAACACTTCTTACACTGACTCACAGATGCCCACATGTAACTCTTTCCCTGCCTTGACAGTCAATCCCCTGCCCACTGAACACTCATCTGCCCTGAGACCCAAGCACTTGTCTGATGATCCATTCTCAAAGGTCTCTGACCAGTCTAATCATTCTAATATTTGCATTTGCATTTATTGGTCCTGCTATGTTGTTGTTGTTATTGTTGGTGTTGTTGCTGCTGCTGCTGTTCTTTTTATTCTTCTTCTTCTACTTCTTCTTCTCTCACTTCTTCCTTCTCTCACGTCTCCTTCCAGGAACTTGTTTCTCTCTCTCTCTCTCTCTCTCTCTCTCTAATTCAACCATGCTACCTAGTAACTCATGCTTCCTCCCTGGGTTGTATCCACAACCCTTTCTCTTCTCCTATATCCTCTACCCAGGATTATTACCCCACCTCAACGCAGGCCTCCATTACTAACCATTTACTGAATCTGAAATCTCTTTTTCAAACTCTCTTCCAATTACCAGATTCTTATTTAGTATACCCCCATAGGTATCTCAAGCTTGGTATATTGAGAGCTGAATTTATCATCTTCTCTTCCAATTGAACCCCCTAGACTTCATTCTTTTTTCCTTCTTCATTTTTTCCTCTTCTATGTGGAGAATAAGACAGACAGGGAAAAACCTTCAAAACACAGCTGCATCACCCATCTCATCAGTGCAGTGGCAGCATCTCAGTGAACTCCGATGCATTTGGCCTTCCTTCTTTTTCCCTCACCCACCTTACCTCATTCTGCACTCCTTTCCACCCTCACCAAAGCTCTAAATGTCTGCTTCTTTGGGTTTGAGAATTATTTTTCCTTTATAATAATTATGTCATGTAGTATTTATCTTTATAAGATTAACTAACTTTGCTGAGCATAATGTCTTCCAAATTTGTCCACATCATAAGGCATTTGATGGTTTTATTATTGGTTTTTAGAAATGTGTAATACTCCATTGTGTGTATCTACCAGAACTTATTTATCCATTCCTCCAAAGATAGGCTTTTTGGTTGTTTCCATATTTTTGACATTATAGAAAGTGTTAGATAAGCATGAGTGTGTATATATAGGTTCATAGCTTGTCCTTTATTTCTTTGGTGTATATACTGAGAAGAGAGATTGCAGGAGCATATGGAATTTCTATCCAAATTTACGCAAGGAAGCGAATACTGCTTTCCATTGTGGCTGTACAATTCTGCAATCCCATTAGCACTGTGAGAGTTCCCATCTCTCTGCATCCTGTTCCCTATTTGTTGTTTTCTGTTTTTGTTTTGTTTTGAAATTTGCTATCAACATCAGTGTATGGTAGTATCTTATTGTTATGATTGTTAGATGCCTTTGAACTGCTTATGACTCACAGCAACCCTATGTATATCAGAATAAAACACTACCTAATCCTGGGCTGTCTTCAAAATTCTTGTTACGCTTCAGCCCATTATCTCAGCCACTGTGTCCATCCATCTCATCAAGCACTTCTCTCTTTTTCACTGCCCATCTACTTTACAAAGCGTGATGTCCTTTGACAAAGAATCGTGGCCATCAAGTCAATTCCAACCCATCGCAACCCTATAGGACAGACTAGAATTGTCTCATCTTTCTCCCATGTGGCCACTGGTAGTTTCAAACTGCTGGTCTGTGGTTGGTAGCCCAATACATAACCCAGGATTCCACCAGGGCTCCTGGTCTCCCTGAAAACATATCCAAAGTACGTTAGACAAATCCTTGCTATCCTCACTTCTAAGGAGCATTCTGGATGAACTTTCTCCAAGAAAATCTGTTTGTTCTTTTAGGAGTCTAAGATACTTTCAATATTCATCCACAGCACCATAATTCAAATGCATCTATTTTTCTTCAGTCTTCCGTATTCAGTTTTCACATGCATGCAGGTGATTCTGAGTTCTCGGTTCCGATTTCACCATGGTTTTAATTTATATTTCTCATACAGCTAATGACTATGAACATTTCTTCATAGGATTATTGGCCACTCGTATGTCATCTTCAGTGAATTTTCTATTCATGTCTTCTGCACACATTTTGATTGGATTATTTTTGTTTTTCTTATTGAAATGTTTCCATTTTCTATATATTTGGGGGATTAGCCCTTTCATTGCCAATATTTTCCCCCAATATGTGAGTTCTCTCTTTACTCTTTTGATGAAGTCTTTTGATGTCCATAAATATCTTTTTAAAGGAAGGTCTAATCCTCTATTTTGTCTTCTGTCGTATGGATGTTTTTCATTATGTGTGGTAGTGTATTTATGTCTTCTATGAAGGCCCTTAAATATTTCCCTATTTTTTTATTAATGACCGTTATAGTTCTGGTGTTTATATTTAAGTATTTAATTCAGCTTGAGTTCTTTTTGTATATGGTATGAAATAGGGGTTCTGTTTCCCTATTTTGGAGCTGAAGATCCAATTTTTCCAACACCATTGGTTTAAAAAATTATTGTTTCTCCATTTAGTGTGCTTTAGTGTGTGTACAGAGGTCTTCAGAGGTATTTGGTTATATTTCTTGGATCTCTGTTCTGATCCATTGGTCTCATACATGTCTACTTTAGTACCAATACCAGGACTTTTTGATTAGTATGGTTGTATAACAGGTTTTATAATTGGAGAGTGAGAGGTTTCCTACTTTGTTCTTTTAGAAGATTTTTGTGTATCCTGGGTTTAATTCCTTTCTATATGAAGTTAGGGACTTGTTTTTCCATATCTTTGAATTGTGCTGCAATTTGACTCTGTATTGCATTGAGTTTATAGATCACTTTATTTAATATTAACATTTTCACTATAGTAAGTCTTCCAATACATGAACATGGGGCATTCTTCCATTTACGTAGATTTCTTTTGTTTTCTTGTAGAGTCATTTGATAGATATCTATATCTGCATCTTTTGTTTCTTGGGTTAGATTTATTCCTAAGTATTTTTTCTTTTAGGTGGTTAAATTGTATTGTTCTTTTAATTTGCTTTTCAGAGTCTTTTTCCTTAATATACAAGAATTCAATTAAATGTTCTATGTACTATAGCTGGTGACACTGCCAAAATTTTTAATTTGTTCCAGCAATTTACAAAAGTCTAACCCGACCTTGCCACAGAGGCCACCTTAAGCTTAGGAAGCCTAGGTCTGAATCCTGATTTTATTTTTGTGACCTTGGAGAAGTAGTGTTGTGTTTTGTCTCAGTTTTCTCACTTGTCAAATGAAAAGGCTAGTACTATTGGGAAGTCACTGTGTGGTGGAAACTGTTAATGTACCTTGTTAAGAACCGAATGTTTAGTGATTGGTGTCCACCCATAGGCTCCTTTTAAGAAAGTCTTGGTGTTCTACTTCAGACAAATCCATCGTTACAAACTTTGTGGAGCACAACTCTTCAAAAGATTGTCGTGAGTTGGAATTGACTCAAAAGTAACTAGATACTAATTTAGGGCTAGAAACACATCTATACGTGTGTAAATCCAATTAGATAAAGTTCCTACATTTGTAATACAAATGATGTCCCTTCATACTAGATTGCCTTATTTCAATTTGTTGCTCAGTTGGATGTACATTTGTCATTCTTCTTTGGGTTTCTCTGACCTTCTGAATCAAAGTCGATTTTAGTCACACGGGAACTCACTTCCATGAAGATTGAATGATTTCTGTGCATATCTGTCTGTCTGTCCATCTTCATTTCTATGAACTCATGAATTCTTATAGGATCTCTGATTTCACCAATAACTTGTATGTATTAGCTATTCACGCTAATTAACTGAGACACGCAATAAACTGAATAATATTCTGTAAAAATGGTAAGTGAAATAATCCCGAGAAGATTCTAGAAAGGAAGAAGTAAATCCCATGTGCTTGAACCTTTGCTTTATGATACTAAGTTCAAAAAAAAAATGACAAAGGGAGATTGTAAATTTTATACTCATACTGGAAAAGTTCACAATTTAAAAGTAGTATTTCAGTTTATAATCCCAGGAACCTTTTTGGAATCAGCGTCAGTGTTTTTGGCAAATTTGTAAGTAAGCCTTCCTATCCATCACAAAAAAAATGGAAATACCTTTGTTATCATTTCATTGCTGTGTGCCCATTTTTTCCCCCTGTGGAAAGGTGGTTCAAGTCTCCCTCCAACTTTTCTTAAGAAAAGCTGAAAAAAATGGAAACTTATTTTTTGTAATTGATTTAGCTTCCCTGAAGCTTCAAGTTCTTGGCAGGTTGAATCTTGGAAACTGCAATAAGATTCCTTTTTCTGTTGTGTTTTCAACATTTTGTTCTTAATATATAAAAGTGCAGTTACTGTGAGGGAGTTTTGTTGGGTTGCTCAGACCATACCAAAGAAAAAGAATTATAACACATACATACCCTACAAGGGGGATGAATACTTTTTATTCTTTCTTTCTTCCTTTTACTTTCTTTCCAAGGAAACCTTAGAATGGTGGCAGGGGGTGGGGGTGGGGGCGAAGGGGGAGAAGGTGAGTTGTAAAAAGGCCTTGAAAAATGCAGACAACCCAAGTCCCCTGATGGTGGCGAGGTACTAGTGTGCCCCAGGGCATGGGACTGATAGAAGGTGAAACATCCCACCCCCCTTCCTTCCTTCTCTTTTATAGCAGCACAGAGATTCTCTTGTTTTTTGGCCAAAACTCCTATCTGATACTGCTTTTTGTTTAGCTTTTCCCCCTGTATTCTTGTTCATTTTCACCATGCTACAGGCAGCAAATCTTAAATGTTAATTTCAAAATGGCAAGTTGACTGAAAGCCAAGTTTGAGGACCAGTCTTGGACTGGTCAAGGAAATGTCCACAGACTGATTCAAACATGAAACATGAATTATACGCTGAATATCTTGACTTTATTTTACTCATAATAAAGAAACCAGTACTTCCCAATTCTGGGACCAATACCTGTTTCAGAAGGAGAGCAGGAAAGGAGTCCTTGTTCTCTCCAAAAGCAGAGAATCTCTGGGATTCATAACTTTGTTTATATACCCAGTCAATCTGGCCCTATTTACAGATGGCGAACACATTAATACAAGGAGGCCAAAGCTTTTCCTCAGATTCTATCTCATAATTTCCACGAGTGAGAGAAGATTGAGTTTTAATATCTCTTCATCTCAATTTCATTAGCAAGAAGATACGATTTACCTTATAAGCAGGTACAAATAAATGTAATAGTAATACACTTGTAAAATCATGTCTGGCATGTAGAAAGTGTCCCATAAATTATAATTATTGTTTTGCTCTGCTTTTATATGTGTTTTATTGCTCGACTTGACCCCTGCCATTGCACTAACAGGTCTATGTGTACCTCTTTCCCCACCAAAGTCCTTGTTATAATTCAAAACCCCTATACTCTCAATTCCATCAAAGTTAGGGTATTATAAGGACACACCTCTCTGACAAGTGTTTGTGATTGAAAGCCAAACTCTCAGCATCCCTATTCCTGCCTAAAAAACATCCGGCAGCTCCTTTGTGAGAACACATACAAAATGGTAAAAAGAGAGTCCAATATGGAACGTGTGTGTGTGTGTGTGTGTGTGTGTGTGTGTGTGTGTGTGTGTGTGTGTGTGTGTGTGTGTGTGTCCAGGTAGACTGGAGAAACAAATCCTGGAAGACTCATATGTGTGTATGAGAGACTTTATATCAAAGAGTAATTGTATATTAAGAAAATATCCCAGCCCGGTTCAGATAGTCCATAAGTCTGATATTAGACCATATGCCTGATATCAGTCTATAATTTCCTCTTCCGACTCATCACTTGCAATGATGCCAAATATAGGAAGATCACAGGCCAATAGGTGGAATGTCTTGTGGATGTAGTGGTGGTGGAGGCATTGCTCAGCACTGGCATAGGTCTCCAAATGGCTCCTCCAGCTCCAGAGCTCTGGTGCCATGAGGGGTCTCCATGTGGCTTGTCAGTAGGAAGGCAAGCAGAGTGTTCGTGTGTATCTGGCCTCTAGTCAACTATTTATCCCCTTCACATCTCCAAATGAGGTCATCAAACTGCGACCTGATTGACAGGCTTGACTCCACCCCTTCGCAAGTTGACAGGAGATTATGTAACTGTCATAGTGTGTCTGTGTGTTTGTTTTTGTGCATACTCATGCATGTGTATGTCGAGTATATTTGGGACAGAGATGGGACCATTAATGACTTGGATAACAAGTTGTTTCTCAATTAATTCTGACTCAGCAATCCCATATGTGTCAGAATAGACATGTGCTCCATAAGGTTTTCAATGGCTAATTGTCAGAAGTAGATCATTGGGTCTTTCTTCCAAGGTACTTCTGGGTGGACTGGAACCTCAAAATGTTGCTTACTAGCTGAATGCACTATACATCAGCCGGGATAACAGATAGAGAGGATAAATTTAGAAACTAAGAGTTGCTTGAAAGCAAAATTTACCATGTTAGTGGGTACGACCATATGGGAGTTGAGCAGAGCTCCAACCAATGTGGTTGGAAGAGTTATGAAACTGATTACTGGAGGAGTCTTTTTTCTGCTGCTCACCATTTGCCTCAAGTTATCTCAGGAACAAGACAACTTTAAGGTGTTGAAAGGCAAGGGTGTTACTCTGAAGACTAAGGTGTGCCTGACCTAAACCATGACATTTTCAATTGCCTCATATGCATATGAAAGTTAGGCATTGAATTAGGAAGGTTCAAGAAGAATGAATGCATTTGAATTATGGTACTGGCAAAGAGTGTTGAAACTACCACGGACTACCAAAAAGTACAAACCAATCTGTCTTGGAAGAAATACAACTAGCATATTCCTTAGAGGCAAGGATGGCAAGGCTTCATCTCATGTACATTGGACCTATAATCCAGAGAGACCAGTCTCTGGAGGAGGACACCATGCTTGGTAGAGGAGAGGGGCAGCAATAAAGAAGCAGGCCCTCGGTAAATTGGATTGTCACAGTGGCTGCAACAATGGACTCAATCTTAAGAACAATCATGAAGACGGCACAGGAGCAAGCAGTGTTTCATTCTGTTACTGTGATTGGAATTGATGGCACCTACCAATAACACATCCTAGGAAGTTTGCTGGGCCCAAGGCAAGTCCTAAAGTTACTCAGCCATGAGAAAACCTCTGTAGACACTCACCTCAATAACATCTGGGTTTCTTTTTTCCCCCATTACTTATAGTCTTGTAATTTTGCTCATGTTTCCTTGGCTTTGGCATTACAACCGGTCTCCAGGCCCCCTCACTGACCTCCAACCACTTTCTTCCAATGTGCTAACAGTATTGTCTCTTCTCCTATTTCTTGTTGATTGTGTATCTTTGCAAGAGAGGAAAAAAGGGTTCCATATCCATTCCACATATCCAGCCACAGCGCCTTGGATTGAAAGAGGTATTTCCTACGGAATTCAATGTTTTTGTTCTGCCAAGACTTAACCTTCTGCCACTAAACCGAACACTAGAAAGGGAACTCCCTTTCCTGAATGGTCCACACCCTCTCTACCAGGCTCCTATAAATGTCATTCTCTTTAGTACTATGTGTCTCTGCTCTCTTGCTCCTGGGCTCCCCATTTCAAGGACATGAATATAGTAAAACGTTTAAACTCGAGCAGCTCTCTGAAGCAGGAGACTTGGCTAGGGTTTTGAGTATCGAGGAGAGC
>NW_022103904.1:7095643-7101857 GCF_000313985.2 Echinops telfairi
AGAGAGAGAGAGAGAGAGAGAGAGTTTTGTTTGTGTTTAAGAGCTGAATGTCATATCTGGACATGCCTGGCCTTATTTTATTGATTCTTTTTCTCTTTAAAATGAATCTTTTGGTAAAAGCTATGGTTAGATTCTGTCATGCCTCACATAGGCTCAAATTCAAATCCTGATTATATCACTGGTATGAAGTAAGTGGTTTGAAATAGTTTAAGTCCTTGTTTTCTCATCTGAATACATTTCCTCAGAGGTTGCTGTGTGGATTAAATGAGTTAACATTATAAGTGATTAACACAAGACCTAGCATATAGGAGTGCACCATAAATATTTGTTACCTTTACATACATATCCATAGCACACATGTGAGAGTACAATGAAGTGAATTACTTAATATGGCTCTTCTACCTATAGCCTTTGTTACTTCTACCAAATGACTTCTATTTTTCTGATGGGTCTGGATAAGAAGGTAAGAGAAGATACTGATTGGATAATATGATTCAGCTAGGAATGATCAATAACATGGCTAATTGTGATTGCCATTCTGCTAGGTATAAAATGAGCATTGCAGAAGCAAGATGGGGGGAGTTGACTACCAACAAGAAAAAAATGTATAGCACATCTTTTGCATTTCAATATCCCTGTGCAATGAACCTCCTTGATCCAGGGGACAGCTTTGGAGCAGCAGTAGCAGAACCAGGAGCCGGAGGATGAGACACAGTAGTGGACTTCCCAGCCCATCGGGAAGTAAAGGTGAGTGCTTTGGGACAGGAAACAGGTTTGTGGAATGAGGCACATCTGAGTACTTGGGGAAAGTACTCAGATGTGGGAAAGTGAATTGGGGAAATTGGATTTGCTGACCCGTGCAACTAGAACTGAGGGCTTTCAGGTAGAGGCTTACAGTGAAATGCCATGGTATTTAGGCATTTAAGGAAGCCCTAAAAGTGATCTGTCACATTGCCCAAGCAGGGCAGAAGATAGGCCAAAAGAGTGAGGATGTCCATTTACCTTGCAGATGGGTTTGGGGCCTCCACTTTGCCTATGCTCCTTCACATCAATTTAGTTGCTTGTTTTTTAACTTCTGAAACCTATTCCCATTGACATCTCATGATCACAGACCGGTGTACTACTTCCATGTGCACTTTGCTGCTTCCGTGCAAGATGGCCGCTTATTTAACTTCAAGTCTTTAAGACCCCAGATGCTATACCTTTTAATAGCCGGGCACCATCAGCTTTCTTCACCACATTTGTTTATGCACCCAGTTTGTCTTCAGAGATCATGCAGAGAAGGTGAGTATCATACAATGCCACATTATTAGAACAAACCATTCTTGTACTGAGGTAAGATTAAAGTAAAGGCCCAAAGTCCATCTACTTCCTTGTTGTATTTATAGAGAGAGACAAAATACACGTATCTTTATATATATTTCCTCCTCCTACTATTATGGTCTTAGTTTTACCTTATAAATCCTGTTAGACCAGTGTATGTTCATTTGTATAATTAAGATTGTTTGACACATGAAATCCAGGATAGATAAACCCTTCAGAAATAGTAATGGGAATAATGATTCCCTGAGGGTACAGAAATAGAGGGGTGGGGGGAAGAGGGGTAAGGGGGGAACTGATAGCAATGATAACTCTATAACCCCACCCAAGGGGAACAAAGAACAGAATGATTAGGTGAAGGGTTACATTGGATGGTATAAAATATAGCAAATAATAATAATAATTTAATGTAATAAGGGTACGGGGGGGGGATGATGGGGGAGAGCAGGGATAAAAGGGAGCTGATATCAAAGAGTGCAAGAAAATAGAAAATGTTTTGAAAATGATGGTGGCAGCAATTGTACAATCATGCTTGATCTAATTGAACTATAGATTGTTATAATACCTGTAAGAGCTCCCAATAAAATGGAGGGGAAAAAAGAGTGAGGATCAAAGGGAGGCCTACCCTCTGTCACTACAGAAAAGAAACTGTCCTGATCAAACAGCTGTCTCCAGAGCATTTATCACCTGAATTGTAACCTGTAATGTCCCTAAGAAGCTTCATTATCGTAAGCATTGTCTGTGAGCTCCATGGGGCAATTGTAATGAATTAAGGAGCCCATCTGGAAAATAAGAAGTATTCTGGGATAGAAAGAGGGCCAATTTGATCCTAAAAAGGGTGAGAGAGAGGTGGAAAATTTTCTTGTCAAGAGCTGTAATGCTGTAATGCTTGCTTTGGAGACTGGCCCACTGACAATGTTGGAAGCTAAGTTTTTGGTACTTCTGTGGTATGCTGCACACTGACATGGTTACCACACACGTCCTGATAGGGAGATGTAAATTATTCTGTGTCTTGCACAGGTTTACCACAGAGAGATGCCACATGGTTATTCCTACTGGGATGGATGAGTAAGAAAGTATCTTGGCCAACTTACTGCCATTGTCTTCTATGGCTGCTATGGAATCCATCCCAAATCATCTCTAAGGTTTTTGTTATGTTGCATCTTCTGTTAGAAAGTTGGTAATTTCCCAGAAAAGCTCCGTTTCTTTTTTACAGTGTCATCTTGCACCTCCAGGATCCTGAAAGGGTCAAATTTAGGTTTGGGATTTCAATATTTTTAACATGGTATTCAAGAGGAAATATCACCTTTGAGAAAAAGTATTGGGTTAATTATTTGGGCTACTAATCACAAGGCTGGCAGTTCTAAACCACCAACTGTTACAAGAGAGAAAAATGAGGCTTTCTACTCCTGTAAACATTGACAATCTTAGAAACACGTAGGGGCAGTTCTAATCTTTGAAGGAGTCCTGGTGGCTTACCAGTTAGTTACATGTTGGCTTCTAACAGCAGGGCCAGCAATTGGAAACTACCAGTCACTTCATTAGAGAAAGATGACATTTTCTATACCCATTGTATTAGTCTAGGTACTTTAGAGAAACAAATCCACAGCGACTCATGTATAAGAGAGAGTTTTATGTAAAGAAAATGTGCATCATGAAAACATCCCAACCCAATGCTGCCCAAGCCCACAAGTCCAACATTAACCCATTAACCCATCACCAGTCCACAAAGTCCTCCACCTCACAAAACAGAGGCAATGATGTCGACTGCAGGAGGAAAGCTGAGTCAGTGAATGAACAAGCATCTCAGCACTAGCAGGGGTCTCCACACGGCTGCTCCAGCACCCAGGGCTGCATCGGGATAGGTCCATGTAGCTTCTCCTTGGGGATGTCTTGTAGGAAGTCAATCTTGCAAGCTGAAGCAGGGAACTGCTAAGGCAGCTGCACCTGGTGCAACCATCACAAAACAAGAGACCCGAGAACTAGAAAGGCGAGGCTTCACCACCCATTTATCCCTCCGCCTTTCAACCAGCCCCACATGTGATTATCGGCCAGGCTGGCACAATTAACTAACTCACCCATAAAGAGTTAGTCTCAGAAATTCAACAGGGCAGTTCTACCCTGTCTATAGGGTCCCTATGACCATATGTACGCATGTCTGTCTGTATACCTTTGTGGTAGATAGAGGGAAGTACTGTCTGCTGGTGACAGCCCTGGCACAGATAGTGGCTCACGCTTTTCTCCAGGCCAAACAGAAGTAATGGATGAGCTCCTCTTGGCTGTGATTCTTGGAGCCTCTGCTTGCTTAAACATGTCACCTATTTTCCTTAGGGACCCCTAAGTAGGACAATCTGCACAGAAAAGGTGATCTCCTTATCTGTTGACCCCTTTTCTGACTGACACCACAGGTGATGAGGGGAGCATGCAGTGCAGGAAGGGAAGCATGGTGCTGGGCACCGAGGGTGCGTGCTATGAAAGGAAGCTGACAATCACTGGCATTAGTTTCAGCAGAGCAATGGATGCTCCCTAAGTGGTCTGTTGTGTCCCTAACACATGGCCCCAGCCCACTCATGCCCCTTTACCTCAGAAGGAGTTATTTCTGAGTGTTGTTGCTGTTTTTCAACTATGGTTCATCGAGCTTCTGCCTCCAAATCACTTGTGGAAAACAAAAGCCGCTCAAATCCCTTGGATCAGATTAGCTGGGTATAGAGCCCCAATTCATGAAATTTCAATTTCTAGACGCTTATGCACATTCAAGTTGGAAAAACCATATGTGACTTGTCAGGACCACTACTTAGGAAGGTGAAAACCACTTTGTGTTAAAGTTCTCAAATTGCCTCTATGTCATCATGAGTATAACTGTGAACATACAGATGCACCGCAGTACATAGCTCAACATTTCTGGGAAAACATGGCTATTACATGCTACTCAAATACACCAGTTTGTAGTGGGCTATAGTTTCAACATCAGTCATTACTTTTGCTGTCACTATATCATTTAAAGGCAGGGTCTCTGGTGTTTGCCGTGATAGAAAGCAAGCGCTGGGAAGGTGTATCAGGAAATAGGATAAATGTCCGTATTAGTTTCTTGTGGTGGCTGTAACAAATTACTGTAAAGTGAATGGCTTAAAACAACAGAAATATACGCTCTCACAATTCTGGAATGGTTATTATTTTAAAATTATAAAAAAATTAATTTTCCAATGTAGATGTAGATTGGTTTTTTTCAAGTTGTTTAAAAACCAATATTTACTAAGTTGTTTGCACCTGACTACTTAGTAACAAAATATATATAAATATATGTATTTATAAATATATATACATTTATCTTAAGGCCCTGTAAAAAAATCACAGACATACTCAGGGCATCTTGAATGGACAAAGTTTGGGTACCTTTGAATTTCTAATTTGTATTTAATTATATATTAATCTCCAGTGACTATGATCATATGAAGAATTAAAATATATCTAGCAATGATTATTGTAATAAATTTCACTTATTGGGCTGTATTTATATAGCAGTGTTTTATTAAACACAGTTATTATTTCATGTATCCCCCAAACAGTCCCAGAAATAGACATATTTCCACTCCTAATTACAGCTGGGAAGACACAGAAAATTGGATGTGGTGGATAGATGCTCTCGGTCATACGAGCATCCAGGGTTGATAACTAATTAATAGGCCAATGGGCAACTGAGACTTTATTAAAATAATGCTATGCTTCTGAGCACTAAGTTTCTCCTGACCTCTAGAGTCCTCCTTCTGATATGCTGACCCTCCCAGAGCCTTATGCATCCGGAACTTTCTATTCCTGTCCAGGACTGTGGCTGGCACATCTTCTGGTCAACAGTGATGATTTCCATCTTGCTTATTATGTATTTTGTCATCCCTAAAATGGCTAGCTTATTCTCTCACAATTCTGGAGACTACTAGGCAGAATTCAGGCCAGTGACAGGATCAGGTTCCAGGAAAACATCCCCTTTTGTCTCTCAGCTTCTGGAAGTTCCAGACAGTCCTTGGCTTGCAGCTGCACCATAACTGCATCTCTACCTTCACGTGGCTCTATTCCCTCTGCGTTGTCTTCCAAACCCAATGTCTCTTCTCCTCCTTTATAAGGATACTCTAGGATGACTTTATGTCAACGACTAACATTTTAAAGACCCTTTTTTTAAACAAAGTCACATTGAAAACACCAACATATATTTGAGCAGAGCACAATTCAATCCATCCTATCACTCACTGTAAAGGCAATGAGGAATGAAACAGCTCAATGAGCTTCCATTGCTGCATGGGCCTTGCCCACTTACACGCCTAGGAATGCCTGCTCATCCAGTCAGGAAAGCTGCCTGGCGCCTGCAGGTGGCACTGACCACCTGTACTATGTCACTGGCACCTTGCTTCCCAAGACCCAGATCAGGGTGCCACCTTACTGCTTTGCTTACTTGCCGGTCTCCCTACCAACCTGCCAGCCTATCCGCATCAGGAACTATGTCTTATTCATGTCTGTCTCCTGTGTCTCACTGTGCCTGGCAGATTGAGCACACATTTATTTTTGAAAAGGTGGATGGACTTGTTAGAGGGATGATAGAAAAAAGAAAAGACATTAAGTTTTGGCCCACAAGGGGTAATGGATCACAATTAAACAATTCCAACTTTCTAGATCCTGTCATTTAGAAACAACAAAGCTGAAGAATTGTGTGGTGGCAACACAACGTGGGGTGCTTTAAAGGATTTCTTCTTTGCCAAAGGCCTCAAAGGCAAGTAAACGACAAACGAGTGGCTGCCTGGTCAACCCTGACACTTGCTGGCCTCATGTTTGAGCAGAACTCTCACGCATAAGGTTTTTTGATGACTGATTTGTCTGATATCCATCATCAGGGCTTTCTTGCAAC
>NW_022103904.1:7102954-7125678 GCF_000313985.2 Echinops telfairi
GGGGGGGCAAAAGGAAAACGGGAAACACAGGGTTTATTTTTTGGTACTTTAATGACTTGTTTAATGGAGCGTGTACCTGCCTGTGAAATCGCTGTGGACGGAGAGGCGCGAGTGCGGATGTTTCCATCAAGGTCCCCGTAGGTGGGGCTGCGTGGCATCTCTCTGACCTTTCTAGTTGGACGCGGGGTGATGGGGAAAGGGAGGCCTCGCCCTGCACATGCTGTCTGAGCTCAGTGCAGCTGCGTTTTCTCAGGCTTGAGAACCGAGCGTTGGGCGCCTCTGCCATACCATCTTGGGTGCAGCTGTAATCTTAGCGGGGGAGCAAGCTAGAGCCTCTCTAATCCTTACTCCAGACACCTCGAACTCCTGAGACCCATGCATGTGTGTGCATGTGTTTGTAAGAGTTTTTCAGCTGTGCTGCTGAGAAAGTGGCTCAGTGCAAAGTTTAAGAAAAGAGAAGGGGGGGGAAAGTAATGAAACAGAAAAGGGTCAGTGATCTATCTGTCTGATTCGGACCAGGAGCTATTTCTCAAGCTGTAACATTTATAAAAGTAAATATTAATAAAATAACAAATTAAGGCTGTGCTCACCCACGTGTGTTTTTACATTTCTGTTTTCTTATGTGGGGGTCAAACGATGGGCATGCCTCACTTCTGCTGGAACCCTGGAAGAATTAACACAGAATTAAAAGTATGATAGGCATTGTGTGCGTGTCTGGGGGGGTGGGGGAAGGCAGGGGGAGAGAGGCTTGGAAATCCATTGCAACTAGTCTCAGCATTGCACAATCCACGTCAACGTTTATCTCCCTCAGGATTTACATTTTCAGAAGGATGTTTTATGAATGGATATAGGCGTGACACTCAAAGCGCGTGGGATCTGTCTGAGAGCCTCGTCTGGGTCAGCTGTGACATCTGGCTTTTATGAATCTGGCATCTTGTGACTCACAGATACACAAATAGCAATCCTTGATAGCAACACTTGTGACTCCTGGCAAACAATGTCAAATGCCAGGGAACTGCTGCGCCTGTGTCTGCTGTGTTCTCTGACCACCGCAGCTCCTGATGTCGGGGCAAGCCAGGCAGGGAAGGGTTCCGCAGACTCCAGTGCCTCTCACGCCCCAACATGTCAAGACCCAGCCCGCACAAATGGCTGGGGAATCTCTAGTCCAGGAACCTGCTCAAGGGAAGCCTCAGGAAAGCTAAGTGGCAAGTGTGCTGCTCCCACGTTGGACAATTTGGCTTTGGAGCCACATCCTCAACTGTGAGCAATGGGATGTTACCTACCACCTCTGAACCTTGGTATTCTCTTCTGTTTAAAAAAAAAAAGGTAAAATTCGAGATCTTAAAATAGCTAACCTTTATTAGAGATCCCCTATGGCCAGGCATTGTTCCAAGTATGATACATGAGTTATTTCTGTTCAGATTTGGTAAGTATGATGTGGTTGGTTAAATATGTGTGTTTGTCAATGACAAAGCTAACACACAACCATGCAGCCAGTAAGTGTTGGAGCCACAATTGTCTGGACTTTTCATGAGACTCAAGAGCAGTGGTCCTCATTCTGTTCCCTGGGGACTCGGGTTGTTTTTTATGGTCACGAATGATGATTGTGGGATGTGTTATTGGTAGTTAGTGGGTTCGGGCCAGAGAGGTTGCTTAATATCCTGAAATGTACAACACAGCCTCTAATAACATTCTCTTGCTCCAAAGGGTAATAAGTACAGAGGTTGAGAAATTCTGCTCTGGAACCTGTCGTCGTAACCATCACTATAACTCCTTAGGTAAGACCAATTTAGGAAAGTTTGGGAGAGGGTTAGATGGGATAATGCCCTCCCTGAACTTGCAAATCCTCCACCAACTATCTTCCTGCCAAACTATGTCTCCAAAACTCTTCAGGAATAGCAATCAATGATCTCCACTTTGACAGATCCAGTAGATAAGTTTCCATTCATCTTATTAAATGCTTAATGGCTATTTGACATGGTTGTCAACTCTCCTTTTCATTCTCACTCCATCCTTGGCTTTAAGGATGGAAAGATTTTACCCTCCTCTACTACTGGTCTTCTTCTTCTCTACTTTGTGTTTCAACAATGACTTCTTTCTCATTTCCTGCCTCTTCTACTACATGTATAATAACTAAATAAATGCACACTTCTCTCTCTCATTACTCAGAAAGTATTGCCACAAAATTACAGAAACAATTATTAAACAAAATGTAAAATAGGGAAGAGGTAATTCCTGGACTACCCTGCATCTAAGTCTATATCCTTCTGCAGACAGGGTTTTCATCTGTCTAAGGGTTTCTTGAAGAATTCTATGCTCCTCAATTTTCACTACATCAAAATGACAGTTTTAGCCCTTTGAAGGACTGAAATCACGTATATTTCTCCTAAATGTTCTTTGAATTTCAGGAATAAAAGGAAGTCTGCAGGGGAAAGATTAGGACTATAGGATATAGGATGTAATATTTCCCAGTAAAATGCTCATAGAACAACCCTGATACTCTCAAAGTGTAAGCAAAGTGCATTGTCTTGATTGAGTGGGAAGAGATCCTCAGCACACTTTTCCTGGCCTTTCCCTCACCACTGCAGTTTTCGATGTTCTTAAAATTATACAAGAGGGAGAAGAGAAATCAAATCTGGTGGCAGGAGTGGGAAAGCTGTTTGGGGGAGTTTGAAAAGTACCTTAACTGTTGAACACAAATTGATGCCCTGAAATGTAAGCCCTTACCTAATTCATAATAAATCTTTTTAAAGAACAAATGGTCATCTTTTGTCTGTGAGGAGAAAAATTGATCCAGATAACCCCTTGGGGATCCTTAGAAACAGTCAAAATCACTTTCAGAACTAGCTATTCTGCATGGAGTTGTTAAAAAAGGTTTTATTGGCATATAATTCACATATCATAAAATTCAATAGTTCAATCAAATTAAGAAGAGTTGAGGAATCATAACCACAAAGCATTCCAGTAAACCCTCATCTTTCTCATACTCATTGTTGTTAGCTCCTTATCCCCCACCCCCGCCCCCCAACAACCTCACCCTCCATGCCCCTAGGTAATTATGAATCCAGTTACTATCTTTATAGTTTTATCTGTCCTGGATTTCATATAAGGATCCCTGGTGTCCCATAGTGTTATATATTGGGCTGTTAACTCAAGGTCAGCAGTTTGAAACCACCTGCTGCTCTGTGGGAGAAAGATAGGCTTTCAACTCCTGTAAGAGTTAGACCCTCAGAACCTCGCAGGGGCAGTTCTGCACTGTCCTGGGGTGGGGGGGCCTGTGAGTCAGGATCGACTAGATGGCAGTGAGTTTTGTTTTTTGCCTTGGGATTTCAGATACAGAAAATCATACTAAACAAAAACAGGAAACAAGCAACCACAACTAAAACACACACACACACAAACCAAAACAATGATAAGGTGTTTCATTTTAGCCTAACTGCATATGCCATAATCAGCTTTATAATGGTCCATCCCTGGATTATGGTCAGAAGGGATTCGCTGGAGGCTTAATCCATGTCGGAACCCTGCAAATGGACTTTGAGCTTCCGCGGTCATCCATAGCCTTGTGCAAACTGGGTGTTCAGAACTTAAGCTCTGTTACAACAGAAAAGTGGGTCAAGGGAGACAGCGGTCAGTTTGAGACATGGAGAAATAATAATTTATCAATTATCAATAGTTCATAAGGGAGAGAGGGTGGGGGGAGGAAAAAAATGAGGAGCTGATATAAAGGACTCAAGTAGAAAGAAAATGTTTTGAAAATGATGATGGCAACTTATGTCCAATATGCTTGACACAATGGATAGATGGATGGATTATGATAAGAGTTATAAGAGCCCCCAGTAAACTGATTTTTAAAAAAAGAAAAGAAAATCCCCAAGGACAGTTTAAGAAGACAAAGCCAAATATTATAATGAAATGTGTAAAGCCATGGAATTAGAAACCCAAAAGGTAAGAAAATGCTCTGCATATCTGAAACTGAAGGAACCCAAGAAAAAAAATGGAGCCTTGAGTTTCAGGATTGAGAAATTCTATGGGCACAATATTAAGTGATGCAGTAATCCTCAAGAAGAAATGGACAGTACTAAGTACTTCATACACAAAGTAACTGTACTAAAAAGAAGTAGACATTCCACCATTTCAGAAGTTAGCATATGAAAGAACCAATGGTGATTAAGAAAGAAATTCAAGGCACACTGAAAGCATTAGCCAAAAACAAAGGTCCAGGAATTGTTGGAGTACCCATGGGCATGTTTCAACAAGGTGCTAAAGCACTGGAAACATTCACTTATATATGTCTAGAAATTTGGAAGCAGCTACTTGGCCAACTGAGAGTATAAGTCCATATTTGTACCTGTCCCAAAGAAAGGCAACCCAACAGAATGCTCAAGCTATAGAAAAATATCACTGATATCACCTGCAAGCAAAATTGTGCTGAGGGTCATCTGACAAAGGTTGCAGCAGTCCCTTGACCGAGAGCTGCCAGAGGTTCAGATCCGATTTAGGTGAGGACATGGAACAAGTGGTATCATGGTTAATGCAAGGTTGATCTCGACTGAAAGCAGAGAATACTAGAAAGAAGTTTCCTTGTGTTTTGTTGACTATGCCAAAGTATTTGACTGTGGACCATAATAAACTGTGGGTAACCTTGAAAAGAATGGAAATTCCAGAATATTTGATTGTGGTCATTTGGAACTTGTACATGGATGAGAAGGTAGTTGCACTGTGCTAACAAAACAAGGGAATACTGTGTGATTTAAAATCAGTAAAGGTGTGAGATGCGGGTATATTATTTCACCATACTTATTCAGTCCGTACGCTGAGAAAACCATCAGAGAAACTGGATTATATGAAGAAGAATGAGCATCAGGAGTGGAGGGAGGCTTATTAACAACCGGCGATATGCAGATGACACGACCTTGCTTGCTGAAAGTGCGGAGGACTTGAGGCACTTTCTGGTGAATATCAAGGATTGTAGCCTTCAGTACAATATAAAGAAGACCAAAATCCTCACAACTGGACCAATCGTTAACATCATGATAACTGAAAAGAAGGTGAAGCTATTAAGGTCATGTCTTACTTGGATCCACAATCAGTGCTCATGGAAGCAGCAGTCAAGGGATCACACAGTGTGTTGGATGAATTTACCTGCCCGAGACCTCTGTAGAGTGTTGAAAAGCAAAGATGTTACTGTGAGGACTAAAGTGCTCCTGACTCAAGCCATGGTGTTCCCATTGCTTCACATCCATAGGAAGACAGGAGAATACATACATTTTTTTCTGGGAGAATAGATACATTTAAGGGTGCTGGAAATGAATATTGAAAACACCGTGGCCTGCTAAAAGAACAAACAGCTGTCTTGGAAGTAGTAGGTGCAGAATGCTCCTTAGAGGCAAGGATGGCAAGAGTTGGTCTTATATATTTTGGACATACTGTCGGGAGAGACCAGTCCCTGGAGAAGAGCACCATGCTTGGTAAAGTGGAGGGGCAGGAAAAAGAGAGGTGGATTGCTAGTGCCTACATCAATAGGTCTGAGCGTGAGAAGGATTGTGTGGGTGGCAGGACCTTGTCTCCTTGTGTTGTGCATAGAGATGCTTTGAGTCCGACCTGACTGTATGGCAACTAACTACTACAACAACTGACTGTATTCTTCTCTTCAGTTCTACGAGTGTTGTTAAGTGTTTCAGTTAGTTAAAGTTTATTGTGCCAACTTGGCCAATAAACACATGTGGGATTAATTGAAGGGCGGAGAGATAAATGGCTCAGTAAGCCTCACCTTTCTAGTTCCCGGGTCTCTTACTTTCTGATGGTTGGACCAGGGTGAAGCTGCCTTAGCCAGTTGCCTGCTTCAGCTGACAAGGCTCACTTCCTGCAAGACATCCCCAAGGAGAAGCCGCATGGACCTACCCTGATGCAGCCCTGGGTGCTGGAGCATCTGTGTGGGGACCCCTGCCAGTGCTGAGATGCTTACACATTCACTGACTCGGCTTTCCTCCTGCAGTCTCGGCGTCATTGCATCTGTTTTGTGAGATGGAGGAGGACTTTGTGGATTGGTGTCGGACATATGGGTTAATGTTGGACTTGCGGGCTTGGGCAGCACTGTGTTGGGATGTTTTCTTGATGTGCACTTACCCTTTATATAAAACTCTCTCTTATACACATGAGTTTCTGTGGATTTGTTTCTCTAAAGTACCCAGACTAACACATATCTTCTTTCCCCAATGCAGGTTGTGCTACTAGGTTTGTCCACCAACAAAAGTGTAACCCGCTTCTCTGAGACAGACACGTCCAAACCCCCTGCTGCCCCACCTCCTGACTTGAATTTTCAGTCCGATTCTCATTTCACTTTTGTCAGAGTGTCTGTTGTTTGGGGTGGCCTAGAGCAATGTTGTATGGCAGCAACTGACTGGTCTTCTCCCTACATGCTGGCCCCAGCTGAGGGGAGGCCACCTATGTTGAAGTGGTTTTTAAGATAAATAAAGGGTCACTAGGTACTTTGGGATAAATGACCAAAAGAGGTATGGCTGGTTTGTACAGTATTTCTAGCCCCATTTGTTTTAGGTAGCACCTCAATGCTATAATGGTTGTACATCTTTACAAGCCTTCCAACAATGGCTGAGAGTTTCTTTGCACCATTTCTCCAGCATTTTCTCTCTCTCTCTTTTTCTATTGGGCTATCATTATGGGTGTAAGGTGATAGCTCATTGTTGTTTTGATTTATACCTCCCAATTGCCAGTGATCAACGAATTGTCTATTCATGTCCTTTGTCTGACTTTTGAATGGATTGTTTGTGTTTGTTTTGTTGTTGTGGTTTTCCAGAATTCTATAGATTTAATTAATTCTTCTCCTGTCCTCTGTGTCATTACTAAGGATATATTTTTCCAAATCTATGGGCTCTCTTTTTATTCTTTTGATGAAGTCTTTTGATATGCATAAGTGTTTTATTTTTAATAGGTCCCACTTACTGTATATACTCAAGTATAAGCTGACCCAAATATCAGCTGAGGCACCTAATTTTACCATAAAAACTGTATAAAAATGTGTTGAAAAAACTCAGCTTATACACCAGTATATACAGTATCTATTTTGTCTGCCTTTGTGTGTTCTTTCTTTATTGTACTTGATAGTCTGCGTATGTCCTGTAACATGGTCCACGATTTTTGGTACTGAGACTGAAACAAGTGTATTACTGAGAGAACTTGTCTGTAGCCATCCATTTATGGCAGAGACAGGGTTAAACTCGTCTTGTTCGAAATAAATATATGTATATATGGATAATTTGTATTTATCTTTGCGTGTGTGTATAGTGTGTTCATCTCTAAAAGAAACTTAAAAACTAGTGGCACAGTTGTTAAGCACTTGGCTTCTTTGACTGAAAGGCCTGCAATTTGAACCATTGTTGTTGTTAGGGGCCATCTAGTTGGATCTGACCCATAGCGACTCTATGCACAACAGAACCAAACACTGCACAGCTCTGTGTCACCTTCACGATTGTTCCCATGCCCACGGCGTCATTCCCTCTTGTCGAGGGACTTCCTCTTTTTAGCTGCCCTTCCACTTGCCAAACATAATGCCTTGCTCCAGAGAATGCCCTTTCCTGACAATATGTCCAAAGTATATAAGATGAAGTCTTGTCATCCTTGCCTCTAAGAAGCATGCTGGTCTTACTTCTCCCAATACAGATTTATTTGTCCATGGTACTTTCAATATTTTTCTCCAGCATCACGATTCAAATGCATCCATCCTTCTACAGTCTTCCTTATTCAATGTCTAACTTTCACATTCATATGACGCAATGGTGAACATCATGCCTTGGGTCAGGCATACCTTAGACTTCAAAAAAACATCCTTGCTCTTCAATTCTCTTAAAAGGTCTGTGCAGCAATTTTACTGAGTGCAATGCATCTTTTGATCTCTAGACTGCTGTTTCCACGAGCATTGATTGCAGATCCAAGCACGACACAATCCTGGACGACTTCAATCTTTTCTTCATTTGTCATGATGTTATCAATTGGTCAAGTTGTGAGACTTTTGGTCTTCTTTACATTGAGTTGTAATCCATACTGAAGGCTTAAATCCTTGATCTTTAGCAGCAAGTGCTTCAATTCGTCTTTACTTTCAGTGGACAAGGTTGCGTCATCTGCATACTGCAGTTTGTTAATAAGCCTTCCTCCAGTCTTGATGCTACACTCTTCTTCAAAGAATCAAGTTTCTCTGATAATTTGCTCAGCATATAGATTGAACAAGTATGGTGAGATGCACCCCTTTCCCAATTTTAAACCATGCATTATCCCCTTGTTTTGTTCATACACTTGTCTCTTGATCCATGGTCAGGTTTGGAATGAGTACAGTAAGTGTTCCAGAGTTTCCATTCTTCTCAAGGTTAGCCACAGTTTATTATGGTCCACTCAGTCGAATGCCTTTGCATAGTCAATGGCACATAAGTCAGCACGTTTCTGGTATTCTCTGCTTTGATTCAAGATCCATGGACATCAGCAATGATATCCCTTGTTTGGCATCCTCTTCTGAATCCTGAACTTCTGGCAGTTCTCTTTCAATGCACTGTTATCACCATTCTTTGATGCTCTGAAGTAAAATTTTTCTTGTGTAAAGTATTGATGATATTGTTATATAGTTTGAGCATGCTGTTGGGTCACCTTTCTTTGTAATGGGCACACATATTGATCTCTTTCATTCAGTCAGTTGACCAGCTAGCAGTCTTCTGGTATAGATGAGTGAGTGGTTTCAGTGCTTCTTCAGGTTTCTGAAACATTTAAATAAGTTTTATGTCAATTCCTGGAGCCTTGTTTCTTTTTAAGGCACTCAGTGCAGCTTGAACATCTTCTTTCAGCACCACTGGTTCCTGTTTATATGATACCTCCCAAAATGATGGACTGTTGACTAGTTCTTTCTGGTAGAGTACTCTGTATTCTTTCCATCTTTTCTTGATGCTTCCTGCATCATTCAATAATTTGCCTATAGAATATTTCAAAACTGCAATTTGAAGCTTGATGTTTTTCTTGAGTTCTTTCAGTTTCAGGTGAGCTGAACATATCCACCCCTTTCGGTTTTCTAATTCTAGGTCCTTGCACATTTCATTTTAATATTTGACTTGGTCTTCTCTAACCGTCTTTTTAATTTTCTATTCAGCTCCTTGATTTCATACTTCCTTCCATTTGCTTTAGCTGTTATATAATTAATAGCAACTTTCAGAATCTCTTCTGACATCCACTTGGATCTTTTCTTTCGCTCCTGTCTTTTTAATAACCTTTTGCTTTCTTCGTGAATGATGGTCCTGATGTCCTCTCACAGCTCACCAGGTCTTCTGTCATTAGGGTTCAATGTGTCAAATTTGCTCTTGAGATGTCCTTGAAACTCAAGAACAGGTGAAATAAACTCAAGGTCCTATTTTGGCTCCTGTGAACTTCTTTTAATTTTCTTCACCTTTATCCTGAACTTACTTCTGAGCAGTTGATGGTCTATTCCAGAATTGGACCCCAGTCTGGTTTTAGCTGCTGATGTTGAGCTTCTCCATGGTGTCTTCGAACAAATGGAGTCATTATAATTTCCGTGGGTTCCATCTGGGGAAGTCCATGTGTATGATCGCCTTTTGTGTTGCTGAAAAAAAGAATTTGCTATGAACAAGTCGTTGGTTTTATAAAATTTTATCATTCAATCTCCAGTTTCATATCTATCACCAAGTTCACATTTTACAACTACTATTCATTCCTCTTTGTTTCCAACTTTTGCATTCCAATCACCAATAAATATCAATGCATCTTGGTTGCAAATTTGGTCGATTTCCAACTGAAATTGTTGGTAGAGTTCTTCAGTTTCTTCATCACGAGCTTTTGTGGATGTGTACATTTGATTAATAGTTGTACTGATTTGATTTCCTTAACGACAGCTATAATCTGATCATAGATAGCATTGTACTTCATGATGGATTTAGCAAGACGCTTTCTGACAAGGAATATGCTGCCATTCCTCTTGATTGTGTTATTCTCAGCATAGTCATATGATTTTCTGATTTTAAGTGGCCAATACCAGTCCATTTCAGCTCACTAATGCCCATGATATTAATCTTCAGGCACCCATTTAATTTTTGACCACTTCTAATTTTCTTATATTCATACTTTGCACAATCCAAGTTCCATGTTTTCAGCTGTTTCTCTTTACCTTGAGTTGTACCCCATCAGCAAATGAAGATCCAGAAAGCTCCACTCCCACAGTTTTTGTGGACTGATGCCACCGTGGTCGCACTGCCCTATAAGAAATCATCTCCTCTTCAGTCACATTTTGAGGGTCCCAGACTTGAGGGTTCATCTTAAGGCGGTAACTCCAACAATGTTCTGCTTCCTTTGTTTAGCCTCTCAGTACTTGAAAATGCTTACAAGCTGTGCTTACGGCTTTCAGTGGCTTTTTTTTTCTGAAGTCGGGGAACCAAGTCCTTCTTCATTGTCTGTTCTCAGTCTGGAAGCTCTGCAGAAACCCGGTCCCTTTGGGTGACCCAGCTGGCATTTGAAATACCAGGGACTTAGCTTCCAGATTCAAAGCAGCATGCAAGCCACCACAGTATGACAAACTGACAGGCAAGTGGTGGATTTGAATCACATTGTTTCCCAAACTGTCTTTTATGGAAATAGTACTGCCACCTCTTTCTCCTAGGAAGTCAATATTTAAACCTAAGAAACTCTATGGAGAAATTCTTCTCTATCCTATAGTGTCATTATATATCCAAATTGACTCAATGACACACACACAGATCTACATTATACATAACATATGAGACAGTTTCAGAAAGTTTATGGAAAGTGGAACTAAAAGATAATGAAGAATTTCTATGACATTTTGAAACCTCTGTGTGTGTAAGTTTGTGTATTTAGAGATATAAATACATAGATGGATAGATAGATAGACACTGGTTGTGTAGAATGTTAACACGCTTGGATGATAACTGAAGAGCTGGCAGTTTAAGTCCATTCAAAGTACCTTAGAAGAAAGCCCTGGTCATCTACTTCCAAAAACTCAGTTAAAGAACATTTGAAACTCTAACATACATTGGTTTGTCATTGATCAGAATTGACTTGGCAGTAACTGGACCTATCTCTTGATCCATATGTATGTATATATATTTATTTACATATATATGAATTCCCCAGAAATCTCAAACTTAAATTCTCCCAAATGTAATTCAGTATTTTTTTAACCTCATGGATGCTCTGGTCCATTAATTTTATATCACAATGAGTCACAACATCATCTACCTAGAAACCCAGAAAAATACTAGGAATGACACTAGACTACAAACTTCCCTTATTTCCTCAACCCCAGATAACTACACACTCTCGCAAATTTATGTTTGAGTATATCTTGACTCCATTCCCTTCCCATGCTTACACCCTTGGTTAGACCGTGTCATTCCACTCTTTGATGCTCTGCTGGCTTCTCGCATCCCCCCCTTTTGAAACCATCTTGTCAAGGTCCGACATATGTGGACAACACATGTTCCTTATGGGAAAAACCATCTTTCCAGATTCCAGTTGTTTCATATTCTTTAAGATAAAGCACATTCATGAGATAGAATCAGAGAGATATTTGAGGTGTCTGTGTGCCTTTCTGTGTGTTTGTGCATGCACAGTATAGGCTCACATATATCCTCTACCAAGACTTAAAGTGTCAATCTGTTTGAAAATATTAAGCATGGGGATTTTATTCAGAAAGCGAATGAGAGAGAGCGAGGGAAAGAGAGTGTGTGTAGGGGGTGGGGGTGGAGGGCTCATATTCTACAGTAGAAATTGAGGAAACCAGAAAGGGAGCTACATGGAAATTAAATTAAAATTACATTACATTAAATTAAAATGTAAGCTCCTTTAAGACAGCTGCCCATGATTTCGTGTAATGCCTCCACACACTTAGAAAGTACTTTAATGTGATTGAGTGCAAACCCAGGAAAGAGGAAACTTGGATTAATCAAGAGCAGATGGGGAAGTTGAGTCTCCACAGGTTAAAATATGCCAGTCCTTAAGGAGAAAATGGAGTGGATTTCAGAAGCAAATATTTGCGTGTGATGAGTTGGAATTTGGGGAGGTTTGTTCATTTTTTTAATGAAAAAAAAAAAAGAGTTCCAAAGAAGCCAAGAAGACTTTAATAGATGCAATGCTTTGCACATATGGGATGGAAAATTGTGCTCGGTTAAGTCAAAATGCAGCTTCTGAAGAACGTAATGTGGCAGCGGCTTCACAGGTGCCTGACTTGCTGGCCCCACTACTTAACTGCTCCATGTGTTTGGCCCTGGGCCCCCACTCCAGCCGGCCATGCGGGAAGATCATCTTCAGTGATGCAGAAACTTCTAGAACTTCTTGGAACTGTTGCTAGCTCCAAAGAAGATCCCCTCCTTCTCACCCTTTTATCCACACACAGGAGCATTAAAGAACTAAACAGCTCTCAGCTCAACTTCCTCTCAACCTCACTCTCTTGGCTCAGCTTCCTGCTCAGAGCAGCTGCTTTTCAGCTGATGTTTAAACGCATACACTTAAATTACTGCAGTTCTTCATAATGAAAAGAATTCCTTTTCTCTCACTTGTTTTAATTTCTCCTAAATATAATTCCTGAAGGAGTACCTCATTTTACACATTTTCAACTCTACTCAAGACCACCATAGGTTATATACCTAACCCTCTGCCATAGACTATACTATAATATTAATCTAATATTTCCTAATTGAATCAGGGTTGAAATTCACCAAGAAAGGATGTCATTTAAGAAGATCATGTGAGGAATCCCTTTTTCTTGCATCGGCTACATTTTACTTTTCATTCTTTAATCCCAAAGGACCAGAGTCCTTTGAATCTACTCATCCCTCCCACCGCCCCCATGAGCTCCACTCCTTTCCTAAAAGCATGGTAGATTTTGACCAGTGTGTCTTGGGATTTCTCAACTTGGGACGCATACTTGTTCTCAAGGAATTAGCTCCTCAGAGGCAGTAGGAAAGCTTCATAAGCATCTCTTCATTTCCCCACCTTTAAAAGGTGATGCTGGTGTAGAGAGATGATATTTATGAAGTATATCCATCATATTAGTATGTCTAAGCATGAGTCTGGCACTGTATGTGGAGTGACTTTAAGTTCCACTTTAGGATGGCAGGTTAGAATTAACTGAACATTCTATGCCCATAACGAGGTGCTTTCATAATCTAATGTAATGTAGTAAAGCTGAACAGTGAAAAAGGAATATAGAATCGAAATTGATGTCTTTGAATTATGGTGTCAGCAATGAGTATCAAAATTGCCATGAACTACCAGAAAAAGAAACAAATCTGTCTTAGAAGAAATACTGCCAGGGTGTTCCTTAGTAGCAAGGATGGTGAGACTTTGTCTCATTTACTTTGGACATGTTATGAGGAGGAACCAGTGTCTGACACAAGACATCACTTTTGAGAAATAAGGGGGTCAACAGAAAAGGAGGCCTTCGGCCAAGTGGACTGACACAGGGTTTGCAACAATCGGCTCAAACATTCACCACTTGTGAGGAAGGTGCAGGACCAGGCAGTCTTTCATTCTGTTGTACATACGTTTGCTATGAGTGGAACCAACAAAAAGAGCAAGGGGGTGGCAGTGTGGTTGGAGGGAGACATAGCTTGTTGAACTGTAGATGAAGAAATTGCTACCTGGAGGTCCTGCCCGATGCTCACCGCCTCAGGACCTGGCAGGCACCGTGCATGTACCTACTAATCATGCCAGCAGCCACGTGGCCTCCTGTGTTCTCTCTACCAGGAGAAAAGATTTCTGTATACCTGCAACCAAAGCCTCTCTATCATCTTTGAACTTCGTCATGCCCGCTATCTCAGTCAATTAGACCCTCAACTTGACCTGCTCAGCAAGGGCCTCTTCTGTACTTTCACCATTTCAATTCAGATTTTGAACTACTTGCTGTTCGAATATGTTTTAATATAAATTATCTGCATTGTTTTCTTAATTAAAAATGTATCATGCTTCACATTACTTATAATGACACATCTTAAATTCCTGGTATATCACTCAGGGTCTTTTCCAATATTGTAAACTAAATTCCTTGGGCTTCTGACCCACCAATCCTGCACTCTTATCCCCCATCACTATGATTTCATCAACTTTGAACAAGCTCGTAAGTTTTATTGCATTATTACCTTACCCCTGTTATTACTTTGCTTTACATTTCCTTGCCAACTATGACCAAGGTTTGACTGAGGCTTCCCCTCAAAGGCGGCTGATAACAAAACCAACTTAATTCTTTTACTATATTCTAGGACCTGTTCGGAACAGTTTATAACTATTCATTCTGATCTTCTTATCAACCAGTTATTATCATTGAGGAATCAAAGGCAGAGACAGTCCCTGGAACATGCTCAGGTAACACAGATGCTGAATGACAGCACCAAGAACTGACTCTGCCCTTCCTTCCCTGAAGTGCTTACCTTACGATGAGCCAGCGCAAAGCCTGGGGAAGACATCTCTCCACAATAGCAATGTATCCTGTGGCTCATCAAGGTGCTTCCGTACAAGTTTTTAATGGAAGAAGATGCTTTGATGTTTAATACAGAATTATTAAATATTCAAAGAAAGAAATATTTGCTACAGTTCCTGCTGCCTCGTGGTAATAGAAAAAAAAACAAACAGGGAGAAACACTCTACCCAGGATAACTCAAGTCTGACAGTTACTTCAAATCAGTCATTGGTGACCTTCAGAACAAATGCTGTGTCAACCTGAATGAGAAAAGGCATCTTCAAGTCTGATATCTCCTTTACGAAATAAAGTCCACTTCTTGAACCCTGAAGACTTATGCTCAGTGCCAAGTTTTCCATCCACACCGCCTTTACCTTGGCAATTCTCAGGGTCCAAGTCATGGCCTTGTTCATCTGGGTCTTCCCAGGAGGTGGACCTTGTGATTGCTTTGTGGATGTCCATGTGAGATTGAGGTGATGGTGGGCCACAGAGTGGAATTCCTCCGTTTCTTTTGCACTGAAAGAAATAATGAGGCCAGCATATTAATTTTATGGGAATTGCTTTCCCTCTTCATGTTTACAGAGAGCGAGAGAAACAGCTGGGGTGGTTGACATCTGAAACAGGAGTGGCTGATGGTTACTGGTGCAGCAGATGGGCCTGGGTTATGAATAAGCAGCAAATGTGAAAAAGAGATTCACAGGGTTGAGCCAGACTTGCTTTATGCAAAACCGGTTAACCCTTGCTGCTGGGTCTTTGGGAAACTGCGATGCTTCCTTTTTTATAGTCAGAGACTTAGTATCACTGGATATAGAGAAGAATAGAGCAAAATCAAATACAGGAACATACAGGAGATGAATTGATATTGATTTATGGCTGATGATTTGTGTGTGAAATCGTGTGATATACTGAATTACTCAGTATGGCCCTTCTGGCTAAAGACTTTGTGACTCCTCTAAAATGATTGGATGGGATTATGCAAGCATTTCTGTGGCCCACCAAGGGGATTGACCAGCAAGCTGATAACACAAATAGGGTACATGGAGCCCCTGGGGAAGGTGAAACCATACATAAGGTGCATGACACACTCGGGAGATGACTGATCAGTTTTGCCATTGCCTAAACTGACAAGGGAGCCAATCTCTGAGCAGTATGGAGATGTAGTAGTTACATAATGTGTTTTACAATAATTACAAATAGTCAATTTGAGACTATTAAGAGTGAAAGGGTGGAGTTTAGCCTGTCAATCAGGTCACAGCTTGATGACCTCATTTGGAGGCTGGACACAGACTGACTCCCAGGGAGACATTCCTGCTAACAAGACACATTGAGCTAAGCTAGAGCCCTGGAGCTGGAGGAGTCACATAGAGGCCCATGCCAGTGCTGAGATGCTTACACCACCACTGGATCCACAAGACTTTTAACCCACTGGCCTATGATCTTCCTGCATTCGGCATCATTGTATGTGTTTCATGAGTCTGAAGAGGTATTTACAGATTGGTATCAGACATATGGGCTAATATTGGACCTGTGTATTCAATCTGGACTGGGCTGGGATGTTTTCTCAATATACAATTGCTCTTTGATATAAAAGTCTCTCTTATGCACATATGAGTGCCTATGAATTTGTTTCTCTAGTCAACCCGGACTAGCACAGGAGACCTTACTACCACTAAGAAAGAAGCATCAAGAGCAGAGCATGTCCTTTGTCCTTTGAAGGGTCCTTACTTGAGAACCTCGTAAACTCAGGAGCTAGAGAGCTGTAATACCGAAGAAGGCGGCACAACAGTGATAGAACAAGAAAGCAGGAATTATGGCAGAGAAAGTGGCAGCAGAATCAGGAGACTGGTACTGGATCACCGGTGAAGTTGGCTCCCCAGCCCCAAGTGCAAAGCAGCGGCGATGAACATGCCACCCATGGAGCAAGGGAGCTGGGCCCCTTTCGACAGGAGTCTTCCTGGTGAAGTGGAATTCCTCTAGGCACTTGTCAGCAGAACTAAAGAACTTTTTAATACTTGAAAGAACAGAGAAGAGGCCAGGATTGCGTGGGGGCTGAAGGCTGAGAGGGGAGGCTTGTCTAGAGGGGCCCAAGAGAAACCTGTCCTCAGGCAACCAAGCAGAGCCTAGCAAGGCTAAGAAGAGCTGAAACAGCCGTTGTACACTACAGAAAGAAGACTTCACCTGTGTGATTCCTGGTCCTGATGTGAATTGTAATATGGTGATCCCAAATCCATGTTGTAAACTGTTACTTCCCTAATAAGTCCCATAACTGTGATTAGGGTCCCTAAATTTTGTGTGACCTTCATAATGAATGATCAAATCTAGCAAAGAAGTAGACCATACTGCGGGAGGGGCAGTTGGTATGCCAATGGGTAAAAGGCTTAAAAGAAGAGGTGGGTCTGACCTTGACCTCATAGGAATCAGCCTTGGGCTGATGTTGATTGCTCCTCTCCCCCGGGGGGAAGTTCAGGGAGGAGGTCAGAGTACACCCCAATCCATTTTTACACGTGAAAACACAATATACAAATGAAAGCTCATGTATAATTAAACCTGTCACCTCTATTTTGGCTACCGGAAAAGAAAAAAAAAAAGAGTCCAATGCTTGACTACTAAGTGAACAGTCAACCATTTGGTTCAAGTGCCTCAAAAGAAAGCCCAGACAATTTGCTTACAAAGTATAGCTTTAAAATCTATAAGGAGCTTGGTTCTACACTGCAACTTATAAAGCTTCCATGCATCAAAGTCTACTCCACTGCAACTAAGTTGGGCTTTCTGGTTTTGGGGTTTGCAAGTCTCAGCATCTCAGAGGCGAGTGACCCCTTGAGGAACGGGGCTTACCAAAAAAGAGATGGTGGGATTTGAGAGATATCAGGAAGTTCCCATTTCCCTTCAGCATCTCAATCCACCTCTTACTAATGCCCACAATTTCATATCTACTAAAGTATCCCTTCATATTATATAACTGACTGCAACCCATTAAAATGTGAATGTTCTTGATAATAGTAGCCTGTTGAAAGTTAACAGCATTTAATATTATTATACGTAAACTGATTTTTTTTTCCCGATCCATCCTATCCTACATCTTTTCCAGCTCTCAGAGAATCTCTCCCTATGGAGCTGGACAAATTATATGGGAGAGGTTCTACTAAGAATGGGCCCTGGGTATTGTGAATGCCCTCAAGACCTTGTGTTCCTGGTTTTGCCACTTACTAACTATGTGACTTAGGTAAAAATGGCTTAACCTTGCCAAGCATCCAGATCCTAACTTGAAAACAAATTAAAAGAAGTACCCTGTTTCCCTGAAACTAAGACATCCCCCGAAAATAAGACCTACTTACAGTTTTGCCTCTCGCTGAATTATAAGTTTTGCCTCTCGCTGAAAATAAGACTTCCCTGAAAATAAGGCCCCCCGAAGCTACCATAACTCTGGACTCTGGACTGTAGCGGCGGGTGCTGCCTCACGGCTCACTATTGGCCGCAGTGCAGCTGGAGCAGACAGGAAGTGTGAGGTATTTTTTAATAAAACAATAAACAATAAATGTGTACCATATTCTTCTTCATGGAAAAATAAGACATCCCTGAAAATAAGACCTAGCACATTTTGGGAGCAAAAATTAATATAAGGCACTGTCTTATTTTCGGGGAAAGGGGTACTATGAATAGGTCTAAGTACCATGATTGAGAGGTTGTACAAATCAAGCTTAATAATGATTGTGAAAACACCTTGTTAGTAGTAACCATTCATGCAATGGGAGGTATGAAACTTTTAAATAGCGACATATCATTGGTGCGGAGAGGGCGGGGGAGTGTGAGGAACACAGAAGAATTTGTAGTCTCTTAATGGCTCAATCAACCCAAATTCTCACTGTAAAAATGCAAAATAATAACTCCATTGCCATCGAGTGGATTCTGACTCATCAAGAGCCTAGAGAACAAGGTAGAATTGCTCCTTAAGGTTTTTTGAGATTATAAATCTTTACAGGAGCAAACGCCCTCATCTTTCTCCTGCAAAGTGGCTGGTGGTTTTCAACTGCCTATCCAATTAACAGTTCGATACCTAAGCCATCGCATCCCCCTCACTGTACCAACTCTCACCAAACTCACTGCCATCAAGTCAAGTCCAACTCAAACCAATCCCATAGGACAGAATAGAATTGACCCTTGGGGTTTCTGAAGTTGTAAGTCTTAACAGGAGGAGAAAGCCTTATCTTTATTTCAAAGAGCTGACCAGCTGGCGGGTCTGAACTGCTGACCTTGCAGTTAAGAGTTCAACCCATAACTCACTATACCACCAGGGCTCTAAGGCTCATTATAGGAGGCATACAATTACTGCAGAGGATTGACAGTGGTGTTGAGCTACATTGGGGATGCCTAACAACATTCCAAGAAATGGCCTTGCTTTCATAGTTCTACTTAACATTGGCAGGTGCTCTGACCCACTCCATGAGGTAGAATTTAGCCTCATCCATAGCCATCCGAATTGGAGGCCTGGTGGTCTAGTGGCCACGAATGGTGCTGCTCATTGCAAAGTCGGCAATTCGAGACAGCCACCTTCTCTGCGGGAGACAGAAGGGGCTCTCCAGTCCTATAGAGTTAACAGTTTCTGAAACTCATAGCAGACAGTTCTAACCTGCCATATTTTTGTGTCCCAGAAGATCCTAATTATGAACAAATTCTGTGTTCCCAAATTCACCTAACTCACTGTGTAGTCTCAAAATCAGTATTTGTTGCACACTCACAGTTATTCACAGACATATAAAGAGCTACAAATAACTTGATTTGCACCTAGCTCCTTATTTCAGTTCTCATACATGTCCTTTTGATGGTCACTTTAATATCTTTTTTTTTCTTCACTTTTTGTGATTTCAAAAAAATTAGTTGCTTGCTTAATACGATTCCAAGCATAGTGTTGATGTGCTATCTAGTATTCCTAAATGCAAGAACACTATGAAATGATTTATGGGGAAAATACATGGACTAGATAAATCTTTAGTCAAGCATAATTTATAATAATTCTGATTACTGGTCTAATTTTAAATAATAAGTAATATTGTAAATATGGTAACTTTAATTAAAATTTATAAAAATATGGTTACATACTTATCAATTGTTTAAAAAAAAACAGCTGCCCAGAGGCTCACAAGCACCTTTACTCCCACAATAGCTACATACTGGGTAATTCAGTGTTAGCAGCAACATGATAGAGCATAACAATTAGAATTCCACCTCTTCACTATCATTGCCTCTCCAAAATTGGGCAAAAATTTATTATCTGAGTGCTTGCCACATCCACCATCCCCTTCCAAAACCATAAACTATAATAACACCCCTTGCATAAATCAAAATGTTATGCGTCTTGGAATCTCACTAGTTGATCAAAGCTATTGGACAGCGATGGGTAACTCGGCCAAAGATGATGTCAGGTATTGTAGAGCTGGTCCCAATTGAACAAAACCACTGCCTGGCTGTGCACAGGCCTCCCAATTGTTACTGTGTTTGAGGCAATTGTTGCGGCCACTGTGCCAATCTATCTCATTAGGAGCTTTCTTCTTTTTCGTTGATTTCATTACCAAGTAGATGGCATGATGTCCTTTTCCAGGGACTTGTCTCTCCTGATAACATGTCTAATGTATGTAAGACAAAGTCTTGTCGTACTCATTTCTAAGGAGCATTCCAGTTGTACTTCATCCAAGACAGATTTGTTTGTTCTTCTGACAGTCCATAGTACAGTATATGGTCAAAGTTAACCATATGGGTAGTGGCCAGCCAAGGGGGCTGACTAGGGAAACATTGAGGTCAACAGGGCACTAAGTACCAGAGAGTGAGTAACTTAACCCCTCATTTCCTGGGGATTTGAAACCAAGATTTATAGTGATTACATTAGCAGAAATAAGGAGGAAACAAAGAACCACCACATTTGAGGCTTAGTGAAAATAAAGTCTGTGATTAAGGAACACCTAGTTCATTAAGTGGGAAGAAATGGATTTTATCCTATATAGAATTTTAGTGCAGGCAAGGAATGCTTCCTTCCCTTATTATCTGTATCTGAAGAAGCTTCCAATTAAGGTAACTAGCGTTAGGGCTGGATTAAGGTATGTTAGGGCCCTGATTGACAGTTTGTGAAGTCCACTTCTCAGTTTACTCACCACTGTTTACCCAACTGAATATATGAGATATATGTGTGTATATATATGTGCATACATATATTATTATATGTATAGTGTATTAGCTAGCTATCAATGGTGTAATTTATTTTTAAAAGTGATTATTTTGCTAGTAATTGAACAGAAGAGTGGCATATACCATTTCACCAGAATAAGATGGAATGGATTATCAAATATTTAGTGGATACAGGGTACTAGGATTTTTGTTATATTCTGCTTTATCTACAGCAAGAATACTCCACATATTCTACAACCAAACATCAAAGAATATGTTTTAAAAATCCATGTCAAATTCCATTTATCTCCCACCATGTAAATTGATTTCTACCATTGTTGCTTTAAATAGCTTATAATTTAATTTGATGCCTGTTTTTGTTTCTTATAATTGAGCAAATGAAAAAATTCCATACAGTAAAATTTAATTACCATAAACAAATATCATAACAAATTAATATATTTAATTTATTTATATACCTTCATCTTTAGCATATTATATATATACAGTGAACCCTCGCCACTTCGCGCTTCGACTTCCGCGGCTTCACTCTATCGCGGTTTTTGCATAACAGCACCCACTGCCTACACCCGCTCCTTCAGAGGAAAAAGACGGCAACCCACCTGTAGAGTACATCCCTTAAGTCATTTCATAGGCTATTGATTACAGTATTTGTAAGAACTATGTATAATAATACTCTATGTGAAATATGTAATACTGTAAACTAGATGCCATAAATAATATAATAAATAATAAATGATAATTGTAACGTCCAAAACGTTTTACTGTATTTTCCCTTTTTCGTTTAATAAATTGGGTAATACGAGTGTAATGGTGACTAAAGGGTGTTTTTTCATGTCCTCTATACTCTAACTACGAAAATATTTGATTTACAAATAAGGAATCCTACTTCGCGGAATTTCATTTATCACGGTAGGGTCTAGAACCGATTAACCGCGATAAACGAGGTTTCACTGTATATATTTATTTAATTTGCCATATTTTGGCCTTACAAATTCTTCAGTAATTTCATCACAATTAAGCTGCCAAAAACAAAAACAACTATCCTGATACAGAATTTAAAAAAAATTAATAGAGTCTTTCTTGAATAATTGTTGTATTGGAAGCTTCTTCAGATACAGATAATAAGGGAAGGAAGCATTCCTTGCCTGCACTAAAATTCTATATAGGATAAAATCCATTTCTTCCTACTTAATGAACTAGGTGTTCCTTAATCACAGACTTTATTTCACTAAGCCTCAAATGTGGTGGTTCTTTGTTTCCTCCTTATTTCTGCTAATGTAATCACTATAAATCTTGGTTTACCAAAGGTTTTTTATTCTATTTAAGGACAAAAAGTGAGCATTAAGTTCTGTAATTTGTAATCATTTCTCATTTATAAACATGTAATCGAATTAGTTTGAACAATTGGACATATTCATTCTATTGTCTCTTCTATTAGGGAAGCACATATGCTGACATAAGTAAAATTACTCTTTCCTGAATCTGTAAATTTAGTTCTTATGTAAGAATGAAATTGTTTAAAAAGATGAAATAGTTGCCTTCTCTGTTAAAGTTGGCATTTAAATTATGGTGATAAACCTGCACTAATTTTTTGTATGAGATGCTTTGCTTCTTTTCATGGCAAGAATCAACCATGTCAATGCTGGCATAAACTTGCTGTATTCCAGTTGATGTTCACACATAGTAACCCTATAAGACAGAGTAGAACTGCCCCTGATGGTTTCCGAGACTGTAACTTTTTATGGAAGTAGAAAGCCTCATCTTTTCCCCATGAAGTGGCTGATGATTTTGACCTCCTGACCTAGTGTGCAGCAGCTCACCAGGTAAACAAGGCTCCTAATGATGGTGTATTATGTGGTTATGCAAAAATTATCTCTAGCACTCAAGATACTTCTGGAATACTTCAGTCATTTACTTGTTTCTTTTTCTTTTTTAATCATTTTATTAGGGGCTCATACAACTCTTTTCACAATCCATACATACATCAATTGTGTAAAGCGCATTTGTACATTCATTGCCCTCATCATTCTCAAAACATTTCCTCTTCACTTAAGCCCCCAGC